>NW_020271284.1:1186554-1187560 GCF_002803265.2 Melanaphis sacchari
AAGTCTATACAGTTATTTTTTTTTTTTCTTAATCGGATTATTACCTATTCTAGGTTAGAACAAACAACAACATGATGGCTAAACGGATTGCTCAAACAATATTATTACTGACTACTTTAATAAGTTTCTATAACATAGTAAAAGCCGAAGAAAAGTCACTTGTTAGAATACGAAGAGAACCCCCTTCAAAGTATGGACCACCAAAGCCATCAAGACCCAGGCCTGTTTATGGGCCACCAAAATCTAATAGTTGGTCTAAACCAGTTTATGGTCCACCACCAAAACCTAAATATGGACCTCCGCCAAAATCGAAATACGGTCCACCAAAACCAAATTATGGACCTCCAAAACCCGTATACGGACCACCAAAACCCGTATACGGACCACCAAAACCCGTATACGGACCACCACCAAAGCCAAAATATGGACCTCCTAAACCAGTATATGGCCCTCCATCAAAACCAACGCAATCTTATGGACCACCATCAGGAGGAGGATTTAAACCTTCTACTTCATATGGAGCTCCGCCATCATCTTCATATGGAGCACCACCTTCATCATCATATGGGGCACCACCATCATCGTCATATGGGGCACCACCGTCATCATCATATGGAGCACCACCGTCGTCATCATATGGAGCACCACCATCATCATCATATGGAGCACCACCGTCATCATCATATGGAGCACCACCATCATCGTCATATGGAGCACCACCGTCATCTTCTTATGGAGCACCGTCGCAAAGTCAATCACCTTCATATGGATCATCTTCTTTAAAAGTTTTCCCTTCTTTAACATATGATGCTCCAATGCTACCTTCTTCTTATGGTGCACCACCTCCACCATCGTCATCATACGGTACACCACCACAACCATCTTCTTCATATGGTGCACCATCACAACCATCATCATCATACGGAGCGCCGTCACGACCGTCATCATCATACGGTGCACCACAACAACCATCATCGTCATACGGAGCGCCGTCACGACCGTCATC
>NW_020271284.1:1187570-1207550 GCF_002803265.2 Melanaphis sacchari
CAACCATCGTCGTCTTACGGTGCCCCATCACAGCCTTCATCGTCATATGGTGCACCATCACAACCATCATCGTCTTACGGTGCCCCATCACAGCCTTCATCGTCATATGGAGCACCATCTCCATCGTCTTCATACGGCGCTCCCGCACAACCATCGTCTTCTTATGGAGCACCATCACCACCAGCCACATCTTATGGAATACCAACAAATAACTATAATGCACCATCATCTTCTCATTCAATTTCAATAACTCCTTCTGTTTCACTTCCTGCCCCATCAACTGCATATGGAGCACCTTCCAATGGTCCTTCATCTTCATATGGAGCGCCATCAAATACACCATCATCATCTTATGGAGCCCAAACATCTGGATCATATAGTTCGTTTGGTTCATCTTCTCATAGTAATAACTTAGATTCATTTAATATAGGAAATTTATTTAATTCCCGCACTCAATTTAGTGCACCAATTCCTTCAATTACCTATGGTTTGCCTAAAGGCAATGGAGACATTCAAGGCTCTTATAGCAGTATATCAAACTCAGTCTCATATCCAGAAAATTCTCAACAAACAACGATTAACTCATACGGAGAACCAACTAATAAAAGAGATTCAAGTCAGTCATCAGAAGACTCGTTTAATATAGTCAGCTCACAATATAACACTCAGAGTCCAGATACACAAACAACGCCACCATCAAATATATTACAAAGGCGTCATAAAGAATCTTTAGAAAGTACTGATAGCGTGTCGTCTTCAAATTTAGATGAAAAACTGAAGGGGAAAAAAGTAATTGTAAATGACAAACTAAATGCGTACTTAAAATATATAGCCAAAAGTACACAAAAGCCAGAAGTAGGTTTTCAGGCACCTACAAAGACTTTTAGTTTTAACTACGAAGAATCGCCTTCTCAAGTAAACGATAGCCTTACTTCACTAAGTGATAATTCTCCAATTAATCATAGAAATAATGAATATAATTCTGAACAAAATGCAAGTGCTCATACTTATTCAGACAATCAATGGAAAATCACTGAAAGTCTATGATGATAAATTTACAAAACTTTACAATATACTTTTATGTTAACGTGTTTAACTGTTGTAAAATATGCAATATAATAATGCAAAACTCTCAAGTTTTATTACTTGAAGAATATTGTAGTATGAATATTATAAAATAACCCAATTTTTGCCAATATTCAATGGTGAGTCAGTTAAATTATAAAGTAATTAATTAAATATTAAAATTTAGATGTATAAATATATACCATATTTAAATATAAATATTTTACCTATGTACTTTTTTTTTGTTATTTTAAACATAAGGTAAAATTAATTTAAAAATTAATACATTATAATGTAATCACCATAAATATTAAAGAGCACCAATGTAATATAGAGAAGAAATTGTGATAAAAACACACTTTTTATATTTAAATGTAAAAATGTGTGGTTTTTTTACTTTGTATTTAGTATGTAAGACTATAATTTAATTTATATTATAATAAATACAAGAAATATTATCTATTAAATTATTATCACCAAATATTTATAATTTTAAAATCTTGATGAATTATACTCTTTATAAAATAATCATTTTGGTACTGAAAATATTTCAACGCAGTACATCATAACCACTGCATAATTCAAAAATGAACATATATGTTTAGGCTATGTATTATAATATAAATAAATATAACGTACCATTTACGTACATGTATATACGCATTATACCATCAAAAATGAGTTTCTCAACATTATATCATAATAAATAAATTAACTTACTAGTTATGTTATACCAGTATATTTAACTAAGTAAAATCAATTTAATAGACCAAATAATATTAAAAAAAAAATTGAAAAGTTAAAGCATTTAATAATCTTACCTTAGTTTCAATAAAAATTATCCATTCTTCTGTAGAACAGTATGGTAAAAATCTGTCATAAAACTGTCCACTGTACAAGACTTCAGTTAAATTTGGAAGTTGCGAGTTAGAAATATTTAATGGTTCAGACAATTTAGTAATGAGAGTTTTTATTAATGGTAAAATAAAAGAATAGCGTTCCATATTGTCGTCTAAAACATAAAAAATTTATTTTAACTTAATCAACTATATTTTTTGTTTAAAGCTTTATATTTAACATACCTTTAATTGCTTTTTGTAAAATACTATTTGCTGAGCGTAATAAATAGCATTCAACTTCTATAACACTTTTATTACTTGTTTGTAGTATAGTATGCAACTTAACTGTTGCCATAGCACAAATTTCCATATTAGGACTTGATGAACAGCTTAACAAAAGTCCTTTTCATAAAAATAATAAAATTACAACAAAAAAATGCAGTTTAATACATAAAGGTAAGTTCAATTCAGATATCTTATTATATCATATTTTTATGAAAACAATAAATATAAATACTATCAATTCAAATTAACAAATAGCTATGTATATTATTGGTATATTGTAGAAATTCTTACCATATGTCTTCATAGCAATATCTTTGTTATACTGTTCTTGATTATCTCCAAATATAGCTAATTGTTCTATTAATTTTATACAACCATCAAGTAATTTTACTGAACACTTTTTGTCAAAGTTTGGACTTGGATCCAATACAACTAAATCATACACCAAACCTATTAACTGACCAATGTTTTCCATCTTAGCATGATCATCAACAGTAGATCCAGAATCATGAAGGTCGCTTAATACGGCTTCAACAGCTTTTTCTAAAATATGTAACTTTAGTTCTAAATGTGAACAATATAGCATATTGTTTAAACTTAGCATATTTATGCATGCCATAACTTGACCACGTTCCTAAAAAAATTAAAACCATTACAATTGTATTTTCACATTATTCTTACATTAAAATTACCTTCCAACAATTTTTGCTATGAATATTGACTCCTCGCCACATGACAACAAAAAGAATATTTTCTACCAATGAACATAAATCATTTTCTTTATTCTCTGTTTTACCACTAGAAAGTTCTTGCCAGGGACTATCAAACATAAAATATGATATACATTTAATAATAGTTATAAATTTCATATTTTTCTAGATAGATATTTTAATCTAATCTAATCTAATCTATATGTATAATATTATTAACATTAAAATGCTAATTTAGAAATGGATTTAGTTATATGATATTAGTATATCAGTACTCATAATACTTATAAATTGTTTTAAAATTATAATCAATATTTTGAAATAAAAATGGTTATATTACACCATGAAATAATCATATGATAAAATGACATAATATAAAACGTGACACAAAAAGTATAAGAAACTAATATTTCATTACAAATTAATTTTACTATAAATTTAACAAAATATACTGTTTAAAATATGTATTTAATTTACTATACTTAAGTATTTTATTCAACTTCAGCAATTGTGATTTCTTATTCTATAGTTAAAAATGAATGTTTATATTTAAAATTAACAAAATACAATTTTACTAATTTTATGTCTATATAATTAAAGATAAAAATACATTGACATTAAAATCTTTATTGTATCTAATATTTTGTATCTACTAAATGAAATTCAGACAAATAAACTGATGGATATTCAATTATAATCTTAATTTATTAGATTTTAATAAACTTATAATTAAGGCTAGGTATAAAATATTTACTTAATAGTATCAAAATCATTCTGATCACTACTTCCAACATCTTCACAAACTGTTGATGCATTATCAGACATGACAATTCCAGAACTAATCGAACGATTATCTGGTGCAATAGAAGATTTTATTGATGATATATCTTCAAGACTACTAGAAATAGATCTAAAAAATAATCAGTTAATAAATATAAACTTATAAAAATGTATAAATAACTACACAAAATAAGAAATTTTACAATATGTATTTTTCTAAAAGAATATATTTTAAAATTTATTTAATTATAATATATTATATTTTATTTTATACAGAAAAAAATGAGTTTTAATCAAATTCATAAATTATATTATATTCCAAACAAAATAGAAAATAAATATTAACTTTGTTGTTGTGCTAATTAATTTAATTTAAAAAAAAAAAATAACAAAAATAAAATAATTTATGCTCCTAATATGTGTCTTTTTATTTTTCATACTCATTTTCAAAAATAATTATCAGATATCTAAATCATATATTTTTTAAGACATACCTATTACTCATACTGTAGGAATCTATATCAAGACCCAACTCAACTAATAATTGTCTTGTCATTAATTGAGCTTTATCTTCATCAATAGTATTTTTATCAGAATGAGGTGAATACATTGTATACTTTTTTATTTGTTCTTTTGCACTTTCTCCCATCTCCTTAATAATTGACATAATATATTAAAAATTATAGTTATTATATAACTAAAATAAAAAATTTCAATTATTTTACTTGAATTTCAGTGGTTTTTTGTTTAAACATTGAGTATGCTGATGTAACAGCAAATGATAAATTACTAGTAGCTGAGTGAATATTACCACTAACACTGTTCATGGCCTGTGCTAGATTATCAGATGCAATTTGAATATTGTCACTAACAACCAAACCAACCGTATTCACAGCAGAACTTAAATTTTCTGAAGCATACTGAAGATTATCAGCAACAACTGCAGACACAGATCCGGCCACACCTAAATAAATATTAATATTATTGATTTGAATAATGTGTGTTCAATATTCACTAATTAAATAAGTATTCGATTCATCAGCAAATTTACTTAATATTGAATGAAAGGGTTATTTAGATGATAAAAATACAATTTCAAAGTTTTAACTCTTCAGATATATGCATCGTCATTACAAGATACAATTTTTCAATAATAATATCAAATAAAAATTGTACTTTAAATGGTTAACTTTATTTTTTTTAATTATTTTAACTCAACAACTAGGGCTTTAAAATTAAAATGTACTGAATGTGAGCCATTTAAAATTCAAATGCATTTTTTTGTTAGATTAATTGTAAAAAAAATGTGAAAAGTTAAACAGCTGTAGCATAAATAGTTTGAATTATTATTATTTAATAATTTTAATATCAAAATAAAAAACCTAATATTATATAATACATTTTATGAATAAAAAGGAGAGGAGTGGAAAGTAGGTAACCATTCTGCTGTACAATAGATGTAATGTACCTTGTCATTGAGTAAATAACTAAAATTATTATTATAAATTATACATTATTATCTACATAATTTGTCAAACTGTTTAATAAAAAATGACTTATTTAAAATAAGTAATAACTACCTTTTATTTCATTTTCAATAAAATTAGCAGCATCTGTAAAATTTTTTACTGCTGATATGGAACTTTCACAAATTGTTTTATTAGAAAATTCTTCTTTAAGTTCAAACATAGAATTCCATTTTTTTAAAGATAAATGTTTAGCTTTTAAAATATTGGGATATGAACTCCATCTTGTTAATTTCTTGTAAACTTTTTCAACATCATTTTCTTCGAAGCTCATTAGATCTTTGTTATGTGATGTCTTCCCTTCAGCTAATCGATGTACTAAAAGCCGCGTTACACAATCTTGCCAACCAGATTGTTTAGCAAATGCTTTAGCTGCATTTGGATTCATGTAAATCATTGCTAATAACTTTCGAGCTACTTCAAGTTTTATTTCAATATCCTCATAGGCTAGACGATGAAGAATTGATAAAATTGCTGGATAAGTACACGTTGAATCTAAAAATTTAGAAAAATACAAAACAATTGAATCATGTATAGTATTAAGCACCCATAAATTAGATTTAAACACATACCTGTTAATAAAACCTGATCAAACATCATTAAAGTGACTTCCATTGATAAATTTTGAAAATCTGGTAGCATTGATATAAGACCAGGATACAACCCATAACCAGTGTTTTGTAATCGTAAATTACACTTCTGTCTTTCATATACATACTTTGTTTTAAGTATTATTGATAAAAGCTAAAAATAAATATATATATATATGTGTGTGTGTGTGTTTAAGTACTAATTTATCATTTTAATAAAACAAAATGCAAATACTTAAAAAACTAAAAATACCTTTAAAACTCTATGTTTTGCTAACATACTAATAGATTTTTCAATTAAAATACAGTATAAAATGTCAGCAGTTTGAGGTTCATACATCAATAAAAATAATTGATCTTTACACGATTCATTTTCTAATTGTTTTATCAATATATCTAATAGTTCTATTACCTAAAATTAACATCATATAAAATTAATAGTTTAGTGACATCAACATTTATTTTTATTTAAACATAAAGTTTAGTTAAAATAAAAATAAGTGAAATATTCGTAAAAGTGATACTAACATAACTTTTCAAATAAAAATAATAAATAAAAATTACCATTGTTTCTGATCTACATGTTATGAGATATCGTACAATTATATCTACATCTGATATATTAACATCTTTCAAAATATAAAATCGAACAATATCCAGTAAAGATGCCCTAAGCCTTGTAATATGATTAACTGACAATACATCACATGTAGTATAGTAAGTTCTTATAGTGTCTAAAAAAAATTGGACACCAAATCGCTTTCGAAACGATTTACGATCATTTTTTATCAACATATATATTATCTTTACGACACCTAAAACATGTATATTCTTAATATTAAAAAAAACATCGATTGATTAATATGCAAAAAAATATTACCAATTTGCACATTAAAAGAGCAACGACACCAAATAGAAAAATTAAAAAGAATGTGTTGATAAAACGCCCTTAATAGTTGTATGTTAGAAATTTCCTGTAATGATTCCATAAATAATTGCATTGCTTCCAACATTTGCAAGTCAATCTTATCTGAAGGTACCTATAAACAAATTAAAAGTATAAAAGAATACATTTTAATATTTAAACAAACATAATTTACTTTTGTAAGCAATTCTCCTAAAATCGGTATGCCATTTTTTCTTAAAAGTTGTTCTTGTCCAACAACATTTCCTTTCATGAGATTTTTAATTAAAATAAGTAATAAGCCTATTGGATGTAGCTCAAGTCTTTCATCTAAAAATTAAATATATTATAGAATAAATACCTAGATAAATTATTTTTATATTTTATAATCTAAAATATTAAAAAAAAAAAAAACAAGTAATTTAGTTACATACCTAAAGAATACGAACGAAGAGATGAAACATCATCTAAATCTAAAGAAACGTCTGTATTTGTGTGATCCAATGACAATAAACCTAGATGTTCATTTTCATTTAAAACTTGGCTTTCCAAGATTGGAAACAAAACACATAGACCTCCAATCATATTTATTACATCCTAAATAACATAATGTTATTCTTATCATCAATAAAAAAAAAAAAAAATATTAAATTTTTGAAGTACTTGTATGGGTGAACATTTGATAACAGCTGCTGTGAGATGAGCATTGATTTTGTTTTTTTGACTTAAATCTAGAGCAGTTTCACAACTAGAAGCAGCTGTAGGACTAAAGTAAAATATTGATCTGTTAAACAGTCCTAATATATCACATGTGGAATCATCCATTGTACTAAGTGAAGAATAATTTGGACCTAAAATAATAAATTATTAATAAATGTATAAAAAATAAAAATATATACATTTAGTAAAATTTTTATTTACCCAGGTCATATATAGATTTTATTTGTTGGGCTGATAGATATTCAGGAAATAAACATATTGGACCTAATTGACCTTTAAGACACATAGAACAACCATATAAAGAATCTTGCATTCCAGGGGGGAAATCTTTGACATATGGATCCATAGCACTTGATCCTCTCATAAGTAAATAATTCGGTACCTAAGCAATAATATGTATTACTTACCATATCAAATTATTCAGTATATTATTTATACAAATGAATTCTAACAATATTACCTGACTAATAAATGATGGTAAAATTCCTCGATCCATTTGAGGTTGTATATCAATAGATTTTGACACATGTGGAAGGAAAGTGCCAATGGAACATTTTTGAAATTGCTAAAAATAATAACAAATTATGTTTTTAAAATCAATCAGCAAATAAACATAGGTATAATATAGCTATTAAATTAATAAATATATTACATCAGTTAATGGCATAAATTTGGCAGGAGCACTAATATTTTGCACGCCATCAATATAAATTGAAACTTGATTATGTCCAAAAGGTCTCCTTAAATAAAACAACATAGGAAAATATAGTAAATGAATAATTCCAAGTATTATATTCTCACTTTGATGGGCTATAGCTAACATCCACACAATACCAACGATTTTCTACAAATCTAAAATCTCGAGCAGTAACAGTAAAAAACTCTTTTTTTGTATTCATTCCAACAACAAGGGTCCAATCTGATCCAATAAAAATTTCTAATCCTGTATTTGAATTAGTTAATAAGCTAAAAAGAAGTTATAACATATATTTAAAAATACTACAATTATACATCTATAATTTTTAATGTCTTACTGTAACAGTTGGCGCCTATAAGAAGCTATACCATATGTACTAGTACAGTGATGAAAACTAACATTATCCAAACGTAACCAACAATGAAAGGTTAAACCATTCATCGGTCCAGGCCATTTTTTTAATTCATCAAGCATAAGACCTTCTATTAAAAAAAAACATACAATTATTAAATTAATATAATATTTATCTATTTTTATATTATTTATAAATCATGTCAACTTTTTTAAGAACAAACAATATAGGTACATAAGAAACAAATGAAGAATTCTGAATTCTGTCTAAATTTAAATTGTAGCCAAAAACTTAATATAATTTTATCAAATTTGCATCAATTTATTCGTAAACATTGAGCTCTAGCAATTATAATAATCATTATTATTAAGTAATGAAATATAAAGATCTACATTTTGGTTATTATAATACATGTTCATATTGTTTTTATTTTTTTGATAAAGATTATTTTAATTTAAACTTAAAACTATAGTAAATTTGAAAAAATAAATAAATGTATACCTTGATCTTTTTGAATATCAAAAAAAACTTTGCAACTATAATCATATGTACAATAAGCAACTTCTGACAATGTTCCAAGCATTTGAGTGATGTATGGAAACTAAACGAATAAAATATAATATTTAGCCTAAGCCCAAAATATTAATCAAAATCAAAATATAAAGAAATAACTTACAGGTTCATCTTTGTCTCTCATTAATAAAAAAATCTTTTTCAGTTCAGATGTTGAAATAGAATGAGAAGCCAAATTTTCAATAAGTTTCAAAAGTTGATGGACAGTTTTTTGAGCTAATTTATTACAGTTTTCCAAACATGTACATACTGAATCAATAACTTTACAAACTGAAGATTGATATTTACTACGTATAAAAAAATTAAACAAATAAATTACCTGTTTTAGTAAAATTTAACTTTACAATATTTTTTATTTAATTTATTGTAAATATTATTATTGATTTACTTAAGAAAATTTGTAAGTAAAATAATATGCTTTACCTTTGTAAATTTGTTGTACACAAATTAAATATAATACTTGCTAACCAAACTTGATCCATTTCATCAAGACTAGGTAACCATTCAATCAACGGTACAATCATCTGTGCATTCTATTACAAGTTGCGAAAAAAATGAAGCACTTTGAAATCAGTAACATGTATTTATATAATATTACAGCAATTCTTAAATTTATGAAAGACTTTTAGAAATCGTAGATACCCCCTGACCAACTTCCTTATGAAATTTTGAATAACTTTTTTTTAGATATATTTCATATCACATATCCAGACTTGACCACTGATTAAACCCCCATAGAAACCTGACATCAAAGTCATAGACCACCAGAGGGCCACAGATCACAGTTTAAGAAAAGCTGTAATATGTAATCAATGTATAATAGTTAATAAACAAATTTTACCTCTAAATTTTGATCTAAAGTTTTGTCTGTATTTTCTGTAGCAATGGAAATTATAGCTTTTAATAATGGTTGACTTTTATTTGCTTGTTTTCCTACAAATTCAAATATTTTTTCATAGCCATTTATACTTAACATCTGCATTTTTGCTTCATTTGACATACGAAGGATTAAAGAAACTGTTTCAACACATTTTACTACATCATCAATTTCTATATCAACCTACAAAATTAATAATCCAAAATAAATATTTAATAAAAATAATATTAACAATAATAAATTAATCACCTCAAATTTATTAAGTACGTCCAAAATTATTTCCAATAATTTACATTCAACAACATATCCTCTGATTTTTTCAGCATTAGATCCAGATAACTCTATTGACTGTCCAATAGCTTTAATTACACTTAAAACCAAAGGCACATTAACTTCAAATGCTATACATTCTTTCAAAGTATCTCTTAAACACTCCATTTGCGTAGATACATCCAATTGACACTAATTTATATATTAGATTAATAAGTATTTAGTAAGTACATATTTATATATATTTTATAAATATACTATAATACATGCTATGCAGAATTCTGAATATGATACATTACATATATGTATAGCTTTATTAAATACTAAGCTTACTTGATGTGGAGGAAACTGAATCATTACTTGTGTAACCGTTACAAAACATCTCAAAGCTGTAGTTTTCACCACTAATGGAATATTTTTATCTGATATTACTTTCATAATTAGAGTACATGTTGGAGGACTTACTCCTCGAAGTGCATTATGCTAAAATATGAAATTTACAAATTATTAAGGTATAAGCTAAAATTCAATACCTAATAAAAAAAAATGTATTTTAATATTAATCTAAAAAATACAATACAAGTGCAGTTGTTGATTTTTATAGTAAATTATATTATATACAAATAAAAAATTGAAATTTACTTTATATTTGTATAAAACATTTCTAACAATACAATACTAAAAACACTATAAGCATGCAAAATAACACAAATAATTTGTAGATTTTTTTATGAAAATAAAATCTATAAGTTTTTAAATAGTCTATATTCTATACTAAAATTTTAATTTCAAAAATTCACATTTATTATTAGCCAATTTACTAAATCAACTTCAATAAAAATAATTTAGGGAACATACTTAAAATCTTTCATAAATAAATTATTATTTATTACCAACTATTTTAATTATTAAATTTAAATATCAGATAATTGCTAGGAAATAAATTGTAACTAGAATGTTAAAATTATTAATAATAATTAAACTATTAAAAATAAATTAAATAATTATCATTTATACTTAATTTAAATTATGTATGTTTTTCCACTAGATAAAATTTTAAGCATTTTTTATTCTAACCAAAATGTATTTAATAATTAATATTATTTTCTGTTATTGACAGAATAATAAGTATAATTTGATGAAATCAATATACATATATTAAAGAGATACTTAATCCTCATTTGTTTTTTTATCTTACAAACATAGGGGACAATTTATGTTAAGCAAAATCAATCAAGTGTACTATTTATTTAGTTTTAGTTTTAATATTAGAAGGAATTAACTTATTACCTATTGAACTTAAACCCTTAAAAGTAAAAAAAAAAATTATTTAAGACACTTTGCATACATTTTAAACTTGTAAAATATTCTATGATAATCTTATTTTAAAATTAAAACAGTATCCAAACGGGTACTATGAGATTAAATTGATAATATTTTTACCTTAAAATTTTATATTTCATTCTAATATTAAGTATACAATTTTTTTTCTGTTAAGTGCAAATTTGTTATGTTGTATAATGTATATTTGTAAAATGGAGACAGAACAAATACAGGTTTAGCGTCCTTTAAATTCATATAGAGTAGATACTATGTACACTTGCTAATTAAATTAAAACCTTTTTAACAGATGTATTTGTTCACATTATTTAGTATATTATTATGCATTAAATGATAACAAATGAAAAACATAATTAACAAAATGTTAATAAAATAAAAATCAATATAAACATATATGAGTAATTTTAATTGAAATTCAAACAAAGCAAGTACAAAGCAATGTTAAATTTAACTTTTGTTAATACAAAAAACAATTAATTTTTTTTAAATAATTATTTTAACTGTTCAATTATGCAACCACTAAATTTATTAGGTAAACACTAATACTAAAATTCAAAAACAGAAATTATAAAATAAAAGCTTTGCAAAGAATTTCATCAAAATAAATTATAGATTATATAACAAAAACTTTGAAATGTTATTTCAATAAATATGTAAGAAAATCTTGGAATTAAATTAAATTTCCATTATTTAGCTAAAATGATAAGCAGTGATTTTTAAAATATGCATTAAATTTTCATTGTCATTTGTTTTTCAATGCATTTAAATCACAAAAGCCCACTCACCAATGCATTACAATTTATGACAGAATATTGACCATTTTCTATGTTCTGAGGAGGAAGTAACTAATACCAATAAACAGTAAACAATAAATATAAAAGAATAGGTCTACAAAGTACAAATAAACATTCACATAAATTAAGTTTTATAATCCCATAAGCTTAATATACATAATACCCAGAAATTTTATATTAGTTAAAATATTTACTTGAGACCCGCAAACTATTGCTCCAAATACATCTAAAAGTTCAGCAGCTAATAATGGATGTTTAACTGCTAAATTTGTCTCGAAACAGTCTAAAATTCAATCAATATCATTATTCATATGAACATAAATACATGGATTTCATATAAATTAAGCGTACCAAAAATAAAAGGAACTACTTCTACATGTAGCATAGAAGGAGGGTATTGAAGTTTAGACATATCTAAATCTTTCATTTGAGAAGAATCAAAACAACGCCATATTTGGTATGGATCATACAGACATTCTAGAAAATGGCAGAGTGAATGACAAAACGATAATAACGAAGACTTTGTAGATTCATCGTATTGTTGATCAGTGGAAGTAAGCTATAAATATTAAAAGTATTTAAGTATTATAGTTAATTTAATATTATAAAAAAATGCACATAAAATCATCATATGACAAAATAAATTTACTTTGTGAATTAAGTGTGTAGCAATAGATGTACTTTCTTTAATATAATCACAGGATGTCAATAATGGAATGTTATAAAAATTTCTGCTAATCACAATTAAACAACGAATTAAATACTCAGCCTCAATAATATTTTGGTTGGATAATTCGTTCTAAAAAAAAAAAAAAAAATTAAAATCTTTTAAAATTTTATATGTAATATATATTAGGTCATATCATTATTTATAAATTACTTTTTCTGTATTATCCTTAGCAATGTACAGAAATTTTGCAATTGCTGGTAGTAATTCATCAGGTAGTCTTGATAAAGAAGGACCGGCTTCAGGATCAATAGTAGTTGGTAAACAAATGTCTGTATTAACCCACTTTAAATTTAATTTTGGTTCCCATATTGCAACAAATCCACATATAAACTGTCTAAAAGAAGCTTCTTCGTTCTTAAAAATATAAAAATGTCCATTAGTAAATTACAAGTATTTTCAATTATATTGAGTAGGTAATTAACACTAATCATGTTGGATCAATATATATCCTACTTTATTTAGATATTGTGAATAATTAAAAGATCCAATAAGAAAATTCATGCCTATAAAATATATAACTAACTATATATAATAAGAATTAAGAAACAAGATTGATCAATTAAATTTCACATAGTATAATTTCAAATATTATATTATAATAATCTAATATATTTCTTTTTAATGTAGAATAAAAATATAAATCCAGGAAAAAATGTCATTTTTGATAATTTTATTTGGGTAAAATTTATATATATATGGGATTTAAGAAAATACTTGATTCATAAATTGTAATAATAGTTTTATTTTATAATAAAATAGTAAATAAAAAAATGTGTTCAATGACAATATTTTTTAATACAAAATTCAAATAAATTCAGGAAATTTACTATCAACAGCTGTTAAACAACCACTTATAGAAAGTCTATATTTTAATTTTATGTTACATTTTTTTACTGGAACACTACGACTTGTCAAGTGTAGCCAAGATAATGTTTGAATAAATAGAAAAAATTATTTTAATTGTAGGCATAAGCCTATTTAGTATTATTACAAGCAAGTAATAACTATATACCGAAATTCTAATTGTGTTATACTAATACAAAGAATATAAATACCTTTGTAGTGTATTGAACCCAATACGTGTATATTGCATCTTTCTTATAGTCCATATTTGTTAATAATTATTTCTTTTAGATTTAACACTCATTTTGAAATGTATTTCTCTTATTTGTTTACTTTCAATGTTTTGATTTTTCCTAGATATTAGTTATCATTTATATTGTTATCAATAAAATAGTTATTACTATCATCTTATCAGTTATCATACAAGATTTAGTAACACACAAACAATAAACCAAGGTAGGTAACAAAATATATTATAGATCTTACACGGTCTATGGCTACAAATTAATGAAAGCAGTATCAAGGTGTACTTAAGGCTCTGTAGGGAATATTTTTAAGGCCCTATTTCCCTAGTATACCTAATTAAACATACTATAGGTGGTAGAGTTTATAATAGTTTAATTTTAATACTTTAATAAGTAATTTATATAACACTCAGAATTTGACACTTGGACAGTAAATATTAAATACCTAGTAATCAATTAAGTACATATTATTACATATTTCAAAATTCCCTATAGTTTTTAAAATTAAGTATTATTATCATAGGTGACGATGGGGGGAGCCACCAATATATATTTTTTTAAGTTAAAAAACCCTTAAAAATTAGAAAATAAGCAATATTGTACTTTGGTACAGATTATAAAATTTTGTATGAATAATTTTTTTGTTATTATTCAATATTAATTTATTATATGTGGAAACTATGTTATATTCATTTTTTAAGATAACATAGGTATTAGGTACTGACTAGTACCCATTTTACAATATCAAATAATATTATATTTAATTGTGTTTATAAAATAAACACTCATTTTTTATATTTTTTTTGTATTTTTTATTAATTTTATTATTTTTTTGATCTTATTTAACATCATCAGCAATGGCTTTTGGTTACAATATTTTATGATTTTTTTTTTATGTATATATATATATAATTATAGATTATTAATTCTTTTATATTAAGTTGTATAATTTAGATTTTTTTTAAATTTTAAAACCTAATTGATGGTATCTGCATCCAGCCGAGTGCTGCATCTAAATTGTTGAGGAGGTGAGTTCATTTGTGTAGGTACTGTAGGAATATGTTCATTTTTACGTTTTCTCTTTTACTCAAAAGGGGTTGACCAACCAAGGATGATGTTTTTAATTTTTCTTAGCTTAGTAGTTTATTTAAGCTAATGTTTTTGCCATTTGATTAGGATGAATTCTCTGCTTTGGTTTTTATATCAACAAAAATTGTTATAATTAGTTTTGGTTTATCTATGAACTTTGTTGCTATCTTTGTTTTAAAGTTTAAGATCTACCATTGACATACTAAGAAGGTTGAAAGTTAACAATCTTTTTCGACAAAGCTTTTTGTTCTAAATTATTGTTAATAATAATAACTTTTTAAATTTCAAATCCATCCATGTCCAATTGGAAAAGTATATGATAAGTTAATTTATTATTTCTTCATAAAAAAACAAGTAAGTATTATTATTATCAAACAAGGTCATTGTACGTCAATAATAGTCTACTTAATTTATTATATTTATATGTGTGCTAAAGTTGTTTAATAGATAATATTAATAAATAACTTTATAGACAAATAGGGAATGGTTGATCTGAGCTTAAACATGATGATCATATCTGGTTCCATTTTTAAGTATACCTATTATAGTACATTTTAATACGGTCATTTAAAAACTATTACCTAATTAATCAATGTTCAATGTATATAAACGTATATATAATATATATATATATATGTCTACTATTCAGATATCCGTTAATTGGTCGTATATCTAGTATCTACGATATATTTTACCATCGTTGATTTGTTGTGAATAATTTTATCGTCAGTTTAGTAACTAGTCAATAGTTCATCGCTTTTTAAAAAAAAAAAATACAGAAATTAAACAAAATTACAATAAAGACGAAAGTTATTTATATATTATCTAAAATAAACAAAATATTATGTTACATAGTTTATGCATTTAGACAGAAATTCGCTGAATATCTAGGTCCACATGTTTCTATTCAATGCCTGTTGATTTCAAAAGTAACGTATACCTACTGTAAAATCAGGAATGTTAAAAATAGTATTTATATGAAAGACTAATTCTATCTATAGCGTATAAAATAATATTTTATTTAGGGTCTATAATGTCTATATATAAAAGTGTTTTTATTGTAAAATTTGTATGTAGATTTAATAAGATAAAATTTCTCTACATATAAAGCAATTCAAATGTATGCATCCATTCAAACTTTTTATTCCAATTTATCATTGAAACTATTAGCAAATTTTAAATTTTAAATTCTAAATTAATTTATTCTTTCAAGTAAGAAAAGAAGAAAAATATCATAAAAATAAAAATATATTAAGAATTTTAAAAATAAGATAAGTCACGTGTTTGCAATATTGCAATAATAAATTACCGACAATGATGACGTCATCGATTGATAAACGCTGGCGCGTGGAAACTAGAAACAATGCATGTGAATTGAAGATTATTTTTATTTAGGTACTAATTTTATCAAAAAAATAAAAAATACTTCGTCACAAATAAAACTTCTTTTTATATCATATAAACATTTTAGATCTATAAAATGATTATAGCTCTGTTAAATTAAATTTAAATTAAACGGATGTGTTACTATTATCAACTAGGGATATTAATAAGGTGGTTATCTGTATTTTTTTTTCGTGGTAGTACTAATCTAACCATCATATTATTGTTTGGCTTAAAGCTTAAAGGCTACTTATACACATATATTATCTGCTATTGTTCTAATATCCACCAATAAATAATAGTATTTGTTTTGCATTTGCGATAAGTCTCTAGGTTCACATTTTACAACAACAGTATAAAAAACCATGTGTATATTTTGATACCTTTATACACATATAAGAACAATATCATAGGAAATATATTAAATTAATTTGTAGTTGATCGTAATATATTTACTAAAATTTTTCAAAACAATCTGTTTTATTTATTTGACACTTCTAATTTTAAGTCATAATATTTTATCTAAGAAAATTGATTTTCATAAATAAAATCTATTTTATCATACATAATGAAAACACTAATAATTAATGTATTATTATCAATATATTATTTTCTTTAAATTTGTACTCTATTAAATGTTGAATTTAAATCAATTCTAAAACATCGAGTGAAAAGTGAATAATACGTTTAATACGACTAACGAGTAACGAATACTAAATAATGTTGTGCTTTTATTTTAAAATTATTTTTTCAACTTACTTGTTGTTTGAGGTTTGTTATCGTGACCGAAATTCTTACACACCTGAACGAGGACTTCCTGATAAGTCATTATTGCTAAACAAAATGATATTAATAATAAGCTTGTCATGATATACTGAATACAATGAAATATTAGCTTATATTAAGTATACAATATAACAATATATTGATTGAAAGTGTGCGTGTATAAAATATAAATACGCTGAAATTTAAGTTTAGAATATTCTGGACATGAATATTTGAATTTTCAGGTATTGTTAACATATTGATCGCTATTAGAAAAATAAACCACTGTAGTACTGTACTCTGAAATATTGAGAAAATTACATACCTATTCAAGTCTTATCACAATAATTATAGAGTTATTTTACAATCAATACAATGTTTTCTTGTGAAAAAAAAAAATTAAATTGCTTTTCGTTGAACAGATTCGATATTTTGTTCGCATCCTGTAAGTATACGAACAACCTCCAAAAGGAATTTCAAATACCTATCTAAATTATCAAAAATAAGTCAATTTCCTTGACATTATCTTCAATTCCGAGAAACGATTGGTACCATATTTCCATAAACGATAAAACATTGGACTATTCCGATGTACACAGTAAAACAAAACTAGTAAACGTTCCATTCGAAAATCATTCGCCCATTAGGATCAAAAATGTAGTAGAATAGCATTGCTTTAAGTTAAATGTTTTATTTAAAGGAATTCATCAAATTCCATCATATCAGTTAAATATTCATGAAAACGTAACAAATTAAATGCTGTAGATTTATATCTTCTTAAACTCTGTTTAATGTAAATTTTACAGATTTGTAACTTATAATATAATAACTCATTTGGGTAGTTCTTTTTTAATTATAAAATATATTAAATAATATTCTTATAATTTTAATTTTTACCACTTAATGTTAAGATAATTTGAATCACGTGGCACATTATGTGGTAGTTAAAGCAGTCTATCCTTCAACCTTTCAAAGTGTAATGCTATTTCCTTATCCAGGTCATCATCTCTCATTTTTACCTCGTACTAGTCCTACTTTTAATGGCACTGAACTAGAACGTGTTACCTACATTAAAGATCTTGGTTATAATAACTCACATAATATCTATTTAGGTAAGTCTTCACATTACATGATAGTAAATAAAACACTAGAAGTTCTAGGATTCATCATACGCAACACTAAATTATTTAAATATGTAAAATACCTTTGTTTTATATTACACCCTTGTTCGTTCTCTTCTTGAGTATACGGATCCATGTTACAACAATCTTATTTAGTCAAGGACTAGATAAGTCTTGAACGCGTTTTAAATTAACTTTTTAATTGTATTACCTTCAAAATGAATATTTAACATGAACCTCATAATTACTTTAACATAAGACTAAATATCTCTACTCTTGCTTCACGCCACGATAAAGCTTATGCTTATATTTAAATAGTTCTCTGGACGCTACTGAACTCTTATTTCTTTTATACTTTTTAGCAGTGCCGTAACTACACTTCGTGGCGCCCTTGGCGAATTTTATTTTAGTTTTTAGGTATAATTGTATATAATATAAAAATAGTAATCAATATCATTCTTTATGTGTTAATCATAATACATATTTTTAAATAATTGAGGTCTTATAAGTTAAAGGTGATATTAGATTATTAATGATTAGTCGTCTTAATTTACAAAAAAAGCTAATGTTTATTATATGTAAATAATGTTATTTAAATATGCATCAATATAATGTACAATAAATCATTAAATTAAATTAAGCATTTTATCTTTCTAGCGCTGTTTTGCTGCAAATCGATCTATAATATCTTCGCCTTCAATCACATTCCCTATTTCGATATTGATAATATTCCCAATTTGTAGGCGTTCCTGTGTCTAACTTGAGCGTAGATGTTTTTAATAATTTTTAATTTGCACTAGCTTCCATTCACAGAAACACGGTCACTGGGAAAGTAAAATATTCTTAGGGCTATTTCTATGTTTGGGTATATAATCACTTAAAATTAAATGTATCCCGATTGATAGTCAAACTGGAGATTGCTAATTTAAATCGGAGACAGTGACGACCTTGAGTGTTTTGAAACATAATGTTCTGCAAACTAACTTTTCCATCTATCTTTATGATATTTTGATTGCTAATCAGATGCATATTTTTCATATACATCTGATTGATGATAAAAATGACAGCTTAAAATTCAAAATAACGTGACTTCTTCCATTTTTATACCTCCCACTCCATACGAACAGATATTGAATCCCATCAGCATTAAATTCGCCTCGTTCAAACTCTTTGAATTTAATTGACCTTCATCCTCACCAGTTCTGATACCATACGTTTCTTTTGTCTTACGTTTCCGGAAAATCTGTTTGACCAATCAGTTCTACACTGCTTATTTTGCTACTTCAACAAGATGCTGCACTGTTTCCATATTTTAATATTATATTTCAACTATCCTTTTCTATTTAATGAATTGTATATATATTTTGGATTGTAGGCTAATTAATTTTATCAATAGCTGAGAGAATATCATTCATATAGTAATAACACAAGAAATTTAAAGTTATTTGTTTAGAAGACAATGTGCTCCTGATGCTGGCAAC
>NW_020271284.1:1213152-1373059 GCF_002803265.2 Melanaphis sacchari
ATTGTTGTACTTCGTTCAGTTACGTATTGCTTGCTGCTCTTCGTCAATGTCGTCAATTATATCATTTACGTCTTCAGGAAATGACAAATTTTCTTCATTTTGTTTTATTGAGCTATTTTTAATATTGTTTAGGAGTAATGAGCGTTTTGCAATAGTTTTTATAATAAGTATATGATTTTAAATAATATTATGACTCTTGTAGAAACTGAATGTGATATCAGTTACTCAATTTCTAAACCTTTTCAAGGAGATCTTTTCTAAAAAGTGAAATTATTAAAACAGATACCTTGTTCGGTAATCCCTAATCTTACTAGTGTTCAAGATAAAAAGAAAATATATTTGACGTCTTAAAAGTATTAGAAGGTTTAACAATAAACCCTAAATTTTACAGAAAATAATAAAAAGTTCGTTGAAAAGAAAGAAGAATTGACTTTGTTAAATTTAAAAATGTAAGGGTAATTTGTTTTAGTTTAAAGGGTATTATTTAAGTAAATGCTGTTGTATAAAGTAATAAATTAAAGTCTTATTTATAAATGAATACAAATTTGTGTATTATTTATTAGTTATAAAATTAATAAAACTATAATACATTATAATAAATGGGGATGCCCATA
This sequence comes from Melanaphis sacchari, assembly GCF_002803265.2. Taxonomy (NCBI): domain Eukaryota; kingdom Metazoa; phylum Arthropoda; class Insecta; order Hemiptera; family Aphididae; genus Melanaphis; species Melanaphis sacchari. The sequence goes on from NW_020271284.1 coordinate 1,213,767, forward strand.
CATCGGAGTCAGCATTCGTCATCGATTCTAACCTATATAGTACATAACTAAATTAATAATAACGTAATTAAAAGACATTTTTGGCGAGGACTAAAACATTCACAAAATAATTAACAATTTAATATAAATATAAGAATATTTATGTGGATTTAATTTTAAATGTTGACATATATTTTACATTTATGAAAACAATTAAAAATTGAAAATTTCTCTTGCCTATAAATAGCTCAAAGAATTCATCATTTTAAAAATTATATAAACAATAGTATAAGTATTTAGTGAAAATTTTAAATTTCTGAGATTATTTTTTAAATTATAAAAATAAATTATAAGGTCAAAAACTGATTTAGCATAAATATTCATTTTGAAATATTAAATTATAATTTAGTAATCGCTCAGCACTCTATAGGTCGTAATCAATACATAGAATTAACAACTGAAGATTATCTATATAGTTATTAGTTATACGTTACTGAAATAAAATGCTGGTGACACATTTCAATCTTGGGTGTGGCAGTTGATATTATAGCTATATCTATATGTATGATTATAGATTATGGATTAGTTCTTAAAGGTAGTCGATATACGACCCTTCGCCGACGGTACATTAGTGCATTGCATTGTATTATTTTATTTATTATTATTCACAATATTAAAATAGGTTTACTAATTAGTAATTTAACTTAAACGTGTTTGGATTACTTTATTAATCTCTATAGTCAACATCTGTTTTTAAATTTTTCTTTTTCCCGATTATAAAAACATTTACTAAGTATTATATTTAATTTCTAAATACAAACTAAAACAAATTTTTAAAACCATCAAAATCAAGCATTTATTGATTACTTATTTATACAAAATGTTTAAAAATTAAAATTAAAATATACACATCATTGTAAAATCAATAACTTTCATAGTATAAAAATGAATATTTTTATTCTCTACAAATTTTAAAATATACCTTTTCATGTTTAGGTAATATTTGTCTAAAACTAGTTGTTACCTACATATTTTTAACATTTGGAATTTTTATTTTCTTTATATAGATTTTATTAAATTGTATAATTATTAAAACTGGCAACATGTTATTTTTAAAAAAAAATGATAATTTGAAGATATAGAAAATGCACATTAAAATTAATATTACTAATTTCAATATTTTTAAAAACACTACTGAGTAATATCAGAAGAAATCTTACAAAATTCTTTCATTGTTTCTAGTTGTTTTATTTTATGAATAAATACAGCTTCTATAAAGCTAGAAAATCTTAACTAAAAGTTTAGCATTTTGATTGTGTTTAGCATGAATGAAAAGCGACATCAATTTCATCATCCCTTGGCATTTTGAAAGGTTTTAATGATATCTCACTAATCTTTTGGCTTTTAACGAAATTACCCATTGAGGTTCAATAGAATAAGGATGCGGCTCAATCAACAACTTTTAAGTAATATTTATTTCTTTTAGGAGTATACTCCATGAAAATTAACTGCATAAACCACAGCTTTCTCAGCTTAAAATTGTTAATTTGTTTAACATCCTTTAGTAATCGAAAAACATTAGATTACAAATTTAATAATTATATACCTAACATAATATGAAATAATTTTATTAATATTTATTCTAATTCCTATATCATTAGGACATTCTTAAATTGATTGATAAATGTATAATTTACTTTTAAATATATTAGTTATTTAGGTTACAAAATATGTTTGAATATGTTATACATTATATATATATTATATATAATATATTCTTAGTAAAATGCATAAAAATGTATTTTGAAAATATGGTTATAGGTATAATACACTCAAAATCAAAAACTTTGAATTTAAATAAATAATTTATTCAAGAAAAATTTGCGTACATATAGCATACTTGATGAATAACCTCCTATAAAATTATACATATCATGAGTTAATACTCTAAAACTGTATTACTTCAACAGGTTGTTATTGATTTCGTAAAAATAATGATTACTAATTTTATTATTGAAATTCGAGGTTATTATTATGAGACTCATAGCAGTTATAGTAACTGAAGTCCATAAATTATAATAATTAATATTATTTATTATTATTATAATTAGCTCGATTTGTTAAATACGTGTTTAATTATATAAAATTGTTCTCAAAATATGACTTACTTTCGCGATAATATCCTAATAGTAAATTAATCGTATTTTAACAACTCACCCAATATTATTTATTGTATGTGATTGAATTGATGTGACTTTGGTTTCCTTTTGTTTGACTTGGTTTATTGTATGCAATTTGGACTTTTCAAAGTTAATATAGTTGTGTGACGTATATAAATAATGCTATTTCTAGCAGAACATGGTGGAGGTTAACATTCCATGATACTCAAAATTAGGTCATGGATACATTATGAAAATAGCTATTCATTTAATCTTTAGTAAAAACTATATTTATTTTTCAGCGGCAGATACAGAAGATAATGTTTATTTAACTCCGGAATTAAAACGCTATGAACATTTAAAATATAGAAGTTAGTTTGAACAATATTTAATTCGTTTTATACTTTATTAAAACTTTTTATGATTTTTAGATACTTTGTAAGTAATAATAAAATAATAAAAACTATACATAGAAATTGTAAGAAATATTTTGGTTCTACATATTATAAATACAACAATAATATATACTTCTATACACTAATGGTTTCTATTATATGACATTATATCACTCATAAATTAAAAGCGAAAATTTCTCATACCTATACATGTACAATTACCGGATCACATATTATTTAAGCATAATTCAATAAATTTAAGTAAAATTGATTATAAGGGATATACCAAATATGATGTGAACGGTATTGGAAAAGTTCGATGTCTTAATGCCAGAAAAAGTATAGCCATGGAGAGAAAAAAAAATTAAACAATTGTGAGAAAGCTGTTGGTAATTTATCATTAAAATTATAGATAAGACGCCACATTTAGTAAATTCTAATAGACGAGTTTACGCATGAAGGATGAGTGATAAGAAAAGCGCAATTCACAATGATTAGTAAGATAGTGACCGACGGTCAAGACACTGTAATCAAGGTAAATTTAAATTGAAAAGTGAAAATAATCACATAATAATAATCATATTCATAAAATTATATATTAATATTTTGGAAACTAAAGCTGTAAAAATAAAATAAAATAATTTATTTATTCTCACATTTATGGGTAATTTTAAATTTATCTTGTATGTATAATTGATTACTATAATTAATTTAACATTTCTGTTAATTTGAAAACTATTTTGTCTTAAACTTCGTGTATTTTAGTATTGATACCTGATTACGAGTGTTAAAAGTTTGCATTATATCATAATTTATATAATTTTATAAGAAGAATAATAGGTAATAATAAAAACAATTTAAAAATCAAAATTAATTTGTTATACTTGGTTAAAAGCAATTTTTAAAAAAGCACCTATATTTCATATACGTACTATACTTATATTTAATACTTACTTATTTTTTTTTAAATAAATTCGTAAAACAAAATTCTCTGTAAAAAAAATAGAAACTTGAATAAAATTAATCATATTGATACTTTATCATCTTATTTTGTATACTTAAAAAAATAATATAATTTGTTTGAATATTTATTTAACAATGATATTTTAGTTGATTTGTTAAAAATAGTATAATTTATTAAAATAGACGTGTCCTAAAAATTGTAAATTAATCATCTTTAAACATCTGGTATGATTAATTGTATTCAATTTCGTTTTTAAATTTACCGTTCATGTATAAAAGTTTAATTATAGATTCATAAGAGAAAAATATTTTTCAATATTATTTATAAAGCACTCATATTGATTTTTTCTTTTTATAAACACATAAGATAACTTTATTACATTTCATATCTCGAACAATTTTATTACGTGGGTTTGATGAAATTCGTTATCGTAAAATGAGTAAACAAAGTAAAAGAAAATTGACTATAAAACATTTTTTTTTCTTCAAAATGTAATTTTCTGTTCATGTAAACATAATTATTCTTAGTTTGATGACTATGTTGTTTTAAAACTTTTATACGATGAAAGTTAAAACTTTAGTTAATAAGCTACTTTAAATTATTAGGTTATTACTTATGAATACATTCATAGCCCAATGTCACAAATGAAGTGTTAGCTCGACTTTACACACACCCATGTCACGCATAGTAAACTAGGTGAGTATTAATTTTATAAATTATTTTTAAGCATGGGTTTATTTTAACACAAATATTTTTATGTATTTTATTTCCGTGGTTTATTTAAATATTAAAATATTATCTAAGGTATTTAGTTATTTATTTTGTTGGTTAATTAATATTTTGCCTACTGAATTCTAGATATTATTTTATTATTTTTATGATTTATGTATTTTTATGGGCTTATATATTTACACCCGGCATATTAAACTCAAAGTATTAATTGGGCCAAATAATATATAATGATTAATTTTCTATGCGGGTCGCACGTAAAAATTTAACAAAATAAATAAATATATTTTGTACAAATTTTTCAATTTTATTCTTTATGATTATGAACACAGCAGATACAACTAAATTAAAAAATGTTAACTTATCAGAAGATGAGACAGTATAATAATGTATACCAAATAAACCATTCTCTAAGAATCCAAGATAGTTGTGATACGGCATAAATATTTAATTATTATTATTTTTTTGTCCATTAATATTGGTAGCCACGGGCCACAAAAAAATGAGCCGAGGGCCGCGGACCACGTGTTTGACATGCCTGATTTACACCACTTAATATTTTATTCTTAGCCGTGAAAGTTTGAAAAATAAATAATTTATTTATATATTTTATAAGCTATTGCCTATTTGTACGAATATTTTTAAATAACAAATGCGCTTATTATTATTTATCAAAAATTAAATATTATTTGTAATTTATATACTATGTATTTAGTTAATTAAATATGTGTACCTATGTAGTATTTATTGTTATTTGTATATTTTATTATAACTTATAAATTATAATCCATTTAAAATCTGCATACAAGTCTAATAATTGATTTCTTTTGTAAAATATAAGAGAAATCATTAAGATAATTTAATTACATAGTACAAAAAAAAAAAAAAATATATGGTATATATGGTTTATACTATAGATATATATTTTTAATATAACAATTTGTGTATGGATATTTTATTGAGTTAATTCAGTTTCTTGTCTTAATATTGAATATTTCATAAAATTATAGTCACTAACAATAAAATTCTTATATCGAACAATTTAATAACTAAAACTAAATTATGTTATAATACTCGTATTAAAATAATTACAAAATAATAAATTTAACTATTATTCATTGTATATGAATATATACCATATAAATAATATTTTCTATAGTAGCAAATGGTATTATTATTTCCTATACCTTTAATATACGTAAACATTTTTGAATAAAAATCGAGTTTTAACACAATTTGAATTGTAAATAACTCATTTATAATATTCATTTATTTTTTATTCAGTATAGACACATCTATAAGTATATTTTTCTAAATAGGTTGTATTTAAATATAAATACGAATTTATTATATGTATTGATGGATCTTAGTAATTCTATATTATATTTTGCCTAAGGCATACGTAGGGAGAATGCAGTTTTTTGAGAATGTTGAGATCCAGCTGATCATGGTAAATAGATATCGTTCAAGTCAATAGAATAGTTTGTTTACATAATAATATATAGTTACAGATGTCTATATTGTGATATAGGTATTTGTATGACTATGTATAGCAGGGACAGCCAAACTACGGTTCACGTTATAGACTCTTGCCGCTCATATTTTATTGTAAGATATAAAACATTTAAAAAAAATATAGTGTTTTTTAATTATTGATTAATATCTTGTTTTTACATGTTCATTATTTCTTTTTTTGTAAGTTTTCTAGTCTTCAACTGTTACTACGGAAAAGCGGTATCTAATCTAAGCGAATATACTCATATATATTATATAGTACCTACCAATAAACTTATTATTAACATTATTGTATTATATATATAGCAAAGAATTTGTGACTACTATCATTAATATATATAATTTATATATATATGTATAGGGTTTTCGGAAAACAATTTTATAGTTTATACGCTTCAAGTTGCGATGTCACTCTTGACGTTATTTCATGTAATAAAATAAAATAAAATACTATACAATAAATACGCATCTGGTAAACACTTTGTTTTCGATTTAACTTCAGTATACCTAATTGACATAATAACGATATGAGAAATCGATCGAGTTACTTTCAATTATCCTTTTAGCCTTTTTATCTGAATAAAAATCTCCGATTATGAATGAAAATTATTTTTATTTAATCTTATCGATTTACTTTTTATAACGCAACAAATTCATTGAAGTAATATTTTAGCGGTAGAAAACTCATGGTATCACATTTTTTAACTTCCAATAAGGCTCAAATAAAAACATTACTTAATTTGATATTTACAGAGTAACTAATCAGCATTTTTCATTTAATATTTATTTATTCATTTTCTAATTTTTGGAATATTTATAAATATACCTAAGACCATATTTTCAAACTTTGTACTAAGTAAGGAGTGTACTGCGATGATACAAACTTTTGTTTTCTAAATTACACCCTTCCCTTTTTTACCCTTTTTACTAAAAAAACTAAACAAATAAAATCATCATTAATCTAGTCATCGTTCACATCCATTATTCATAGTGATGGTGGTGGCTGTAAAGTTTTTACGCCAAGTTATGTAAATTTTGCATAGTTTTTTGTATATTTTTTATTACTTAAATAAACTTCATTTTATCGGCAGCTATATATAAACGGCTGCGTACCTATACTACGTAACAGTACACACATAAACGCTTATACGCACATTCGATAGCTGAGAAATACAGATACGATGTATAGCGGAGTTAAGAAAATGTCAACTTCAGTGAAAAGGGTCGATAAAATATTGGGTTGCAGGAAGACGTCGTATGCGTTTGCTGCCGCAGCGTGGTCTTGAATATTATATTATTTGTAGCTGATACGGACCAAAATATGATAATTGCGTGGGTCCAACCTTGAAATACTTCAAAGCATTGTGTACGGTTGCAGATCCGTAACATCCGAGGTAGTAACCAAATATAATGAATATATCACGACGATGAACAAACACTGCAAATTGCAATATAATCTAATAACTTTGATCGCACGCCGTCGGTACGATAATATAACTGTATACCTACCGTACATTGAGCGGAAAGTCCTCCCGCCACTAACCGTATGACTGGTGCAAAATTATCTTGCGATTCGTTGACTGAAACGGTGACACGGCAGCAAGCGGTACCGGCGCGACGTGAGGACGACAGCCAAAATATTGATAGCAGTACAAACGCGTCCCCACGGTTTCGGTGATGGCTATGGCGACTTATTGGCGTCTGAAACTGTGTACGGTTGAGTACCTAGTCATAGGAATAAAAATGTCTGCAGTTCCGACCCAGCAGTTTCCGGTTATCGAGCAAATTTGTAGGATCAGTGATGACAAGATACAGACACGGCGGACTGCGCGTTTATTGTACAGAGTATCAGAAAGTTATTAATTCGTCAGTGTAAATTATATTTTTTGTCAATTATTTATTCTGAATCTAGGCAACAGCTTTAGCCGGAAGAGACTGTGTACTATATCTAACTGTATGTGTACCAGTGTTTCCGATTCAATGCATTATATTAATTAACTATATTATAGTATCGTACATTGACGAGTCTTTTTTATCCGATTGTCAATCAGTCTAGTCATAAGGTATAATAGTGCTTTGTTATTTTTGTTATATTTTTAACAACATTTTTTTATTAAATGTCATTTAATAAATTGTATTGTTTTTTTTTTTTCATTATGAATGTTATTTATTAGTTTGTTACCGTATCAATGTTGTTCGACAGTGCAATTAAACATTTCCAAATAAATAATATAATATATTTATTTCATAAATAAGTATTTATGTGGTTATGTTTATATGATATATATCATAGATATATTTTTTACATTACATTTTATTATTGTTGCAAATATTATTAAATTTGTATTAGGTATATCACACACATTATTCACTCACGAAATTGATAATTATAATAGGCAGTCAGTATAATTGGGCCATATTTTACCTAACTGAAAAAAATAAATATTTGTTTATCTATCATTATCCGGAGATTGGGCCGCAAATTAAATATATGTTTTTAATATCTGGAGATTAGGCCATAAATGTATGGGCGTCGCTCGATTGCCGCCCAAAATTACATTTTTATCTTTTCATCTATCTTTATTGCGTTCGATAGGTTAGGTAATATAAAGTGTAAATTATGGAAATTAACAAAATATTAAGCGAAAAAATAAAGAAATATTATTAATATTTAAATATAAATTTCGATTTCATAAGCTAGTAGCAAATGAAATAGAAAAATGTTTTGAATTTTTAAAGTATTTGAATTTCAAATACAGACACGTCCAATACAGTTATTTAAAATATTTACTTTATTTTATATTTGTAAGTAGAGCTCGGATTATGTAGCAAATGCTTCTTTTAAAGGGAGTGTAATAGAAAGATAATTATCATATTATATAAATACGTTTTGAATCGTTCTGATTTTAATGAAGTAAACTTTTTTTTGCTTTTTTCCACAAAACCTGTTTTTTTATTGCTTTTTCCCCTATTTGTTTATTTTTTCTTCATTTTTACCTATTTTTCTTGAAAATTTAACTTATTTATAAGGTATTGACTAAAATTACTGTATTATTATTTCCAGGAATTATAAAATCCGCGAAAAAATCAGTAATAAATAGATGACTGATAAAATAACTATCGTTATTGTGCCGAAATTGTATAGTTTTAAAATTATCTGAATTATATCTGCGTATTTTTATAGTGCATTCTAATACTTTAGTTGACCGGTAAATATCTATCAGTGAGGTAAAGTGTTCTAAATAATCTATCTATAATCGTTATTAGCACCCAATAGGATGAGTTTTAGTGAAAGTAACTTGACCAAATATATGGTCATAAATTATTTTTTTAATATTTAATGCGTACCTTAAATTTGTTTTCTTTAGAATTAAATTTAATAAATGCTTTTTTTTGCTTTTTAAGCTACTTAAAATTCTTTTTTAAGGATTTATTTTGCTACAAAATCCGAGCCCTAATTATAAGTTATTTTGTGAACCGATGTGTGTTTGAATGCAATCGGGATACTTATATTTAGGATAAAATACGACTACCTGAATTCGGGCGGCAATCGGGCATCTCCAAATCTCCAAAATGTATGATATAGAAATATATGAGTAATTAGTAAGTAATGTTCATAACTATTTTTTTCTAATACATAAAAATTCAATTTTTTTTAAATGATGCCATACAGATTTTACGAATTTAATATAAAAAAAGTACATACAATTAGTCAAATAATTATAAATATTTTTTTTTAATATACAAAAATACAATTATTTTTTCAAATTATATGACACAGATTTTTCAAATTCAAATCTCGTTTTTTCTCTTTCATCGTATTTTTTTATTTCGTTGAGAATATGATTTTTTTGAATTAAAATTCGTTTTCTGGCTTTTACTGTTTTTGCGATTTTAATTTTAATATAAACCTCCGACTGAACTCCCAATAAAACATTAAAAAAATTATAAATATTTGGATGTGACACATAAAAATTATTTTTGAAATGCAAATAAAGAAATTCGATGGTATTTTTAGTTTGAGTTATAGATTCAAACCGTAACGCCTATACATTTAGAGGGAAAATCGTCACAAATAAAAGTGTCAAAAAAATAATCTGAAAATGTTGTTAATTAACCAAATTGTATTGTAATACCAAATGTGGATAGTATGGTTTGCAATCAACTGAATGTTTTGTAATAATTGTAAATAACGCTTTTGGCTATTTTTATCCATTTTATTTGATGGGGGTCTCTACTTATTTCTATATCGTATTTTAATCTTAGATAATTTATTGCCTTTTGATAATGCACGCGGTCGCTTCAAATACATTTTAGTGTGAAACTGAAGTGTTAGGTATTGTAGTAATTTATATGTGTCATATTAAATTGAATATTATTTTATTAAAATTTAAAATTTAATAGTGGCCCAATTACCGGATGTAATAATAATAATTGTTGAAAATAGTGGCCCAATCACCGGGTCTACTTATTATAAATATAAAACATAAGTGGCCTATAATTACCGTACACCTTTTTTGAATAAAAGTTAATTATGGCTCGATTCCCGAGCGCCCGTCATCATAAACCTCTATTTAGCTATGCACCTGTACAATAAATGTGATGCAAATGTCTTGTCACCACTTTGTTCATACGCTCCTCTACCTATCCATCGCCGCATACTGTTCTGTCTGGGCCGCGATTAAAAGCTGGGCGGTACCTCGTCGCGATTGCGTACCGACTGATTATATTACGGGTCGTAATGTCCGTTACGATTTACCAATACCTTCATGGCGTCTATTGAATATTGTCGTACTGTTTATTGTTAATCATTATCATTAAATGAGAATATAATTTGGATCGACAAAGGATAAAATAAACCGTTGCATGCGAATTGGTTTTCGGTATTTTCAAACGGTTGTAAATTGTGAAATATTGCGTTAAAATTTGGAAAATTTAATAGCTTTTTCTTTTTTTCTTTTTTTTATGTTTTAAAGAGATTAAAGCTTCAACTATTAAGTTCATAAAAACAATAGTCTCGAAAAATTAAAATTATATCTAGAAATGTACATTAAAAAAGATGATAATGGATACCTACATTTCAACAAAATTACATTTCTAAATTAGATACCACAGAAAATATTTATTTTGTATCGTTTACTTAGTTATTCTTAATTTTTAATTATGAATATTTTTTACGGCAAGCTCTTGAATTCTGAATGGATTGTAATTATTTATTTATTTAATTTGGTTAGAGTTTCCGTTGGTAGTAGATTTTAGTACTCGTAGAATTGTAGAACCGCAAGTGTAGGTACTTGTTGTTTTTGCGCCCGTACCCGTATTTATTGGAGCGGTATCGTTTATTTCGTCGATAACGCGGCGATACACGGCAACGATCGTGATAACTCTGCAATGCCGCACGTTAACACACGGAGACAACCGGCGGTGATCGTGATCTGTTATTCGGTCCGGATCATCAAGTATGGTCAACCCCTCCCTCCCACACAAATGTTGTTACAATGCGTCCAGTTATTGTGATTGAGGGCCGGTGTAACGAAAGTACGTCGTTGTGCTACGCGACTTAACCTCTTGATTTTTCTAGACTTCATATTGTTTATAAAACTGTAACTTAAACCACCTAGTTTGTATATTAGTAATCCAGTTAGATTTGTGCCATTTTAACTCATTATAACATTTGACATCCGGTGAACAGTTGGTTGTTTTGAGTGGACTGTAATTTTATTCTGTTGTCATTGATCATTATTCGTTGGTAAAGTAATAACTGTTGGTCCTTCCAGAATCATGCATTCACGCGTGTTCTGACTATGGGCTTGCACTTAACATCCGTAATTATAAATGCGGTCATGCCTATCACGTCGGCAACGCAGTGGCGCCCGGTAGTCCTCGGAAAAACCTAACGCCACACGAGAGGATCCCAGTGGCGCCGCAAAGGTCGAGCGCCGCCCTAAGAACCCTGGCGTCATAACTTTGGCCTCCGCGGTTGTCATTCCTCACGATCAATCCTCTTTCACTGTGCTGGTGCTTCCTCGATTGGTTATGGTCTACAACCGATTAGTTTGCATTGGTAATCCATTATAAGCGCTGTTTTAGTTCATTCCGATGTTTGATATTATTATGTTACATTACGGATTACGAAATAATCATCATTTACCATTATCGCCGGATGAGTTAATAACGGTCACTATGAATAGATCGATTTGGTGAGTTTGCACACATTGTACCTTGGTGCGACCGATGATACTATCGATCAGACCCGCGATCCACTTAATAATTGTTCTGGTCGGACAGGCAGTGTGAAAAAAAAAAAAAAATGCAAAAAAAAATAAAAATAAAAACAATGTACGAATGTAATTCCGTAACCGTCGGTGACCGGACGTAGACGTGACTGACGGAGCGATAATAATTATATACAGTGCCCGTGCGGTGCGGTCAGCTCAGCTGACTTCCTCTTTTGTGCCTCGAACTCCCGGCGGCGGAGTAACGTCGCCGGTGGCCACCGATTTTGCAGTAAATTAATCGTATACACGCGCGTGGTCGCCGCTACAAATATATCGCAGACCACATATTATTATGCGCTCACCGATCGTCTCCGTACACATTAAATGTGTTCGCGGCATCCTTCCGCTTATGGGCCGTTCACTTCCCACTTCATGAATATACGTCCAAATCACCGGTAGCCGTGTAACTCAATCTCATCCGTGCGAGTTATTATAGAATATCTACGTAAATAGTTTTGAAAATATTATAAATGTCACGGTACGGTTTTTCATATCGTGTCATCCCGGATAACGTCATCCAAGTCCTCGGATTTTATTTGTTACTTCTATTTTTTTATGAACAAGCAGTTCATTAAAGCCTATTGGAATTTTATAGAAGCTATTAAAGAAGTTGTTTTAAGATTATTCGTAGTTTTTTTCTGTACCCATTATTGTACTACGAGTTTTATTGTATTATTATAATTATTGTTGTTTATTTACATTATTTATGTTGCTATAATTATTTTATAATGCACTCCATTGCTCAAAGCGACATTGACCACACGGCCCTTGGTTTCCGAAATGCCATTTTTGCTAATAACCGAATGCTCATGAGTTAGCATGTGTTGTTATTCTGTTGTAATACAAATCAAGTAATATTATAAAACAAATTACTTACTGAAACTAAAGGAATAGTAAAAGTGGTAATAATAATTTATTTTATTTTTTAGTCTTCAGTGTGAATTTTTTCAAATGAAAATTTATATGTAATTCAAAAATAAATATTGTATCAAATTAAATAACAAATCTAGTCTATGTAATAAATATATAATGTTTTTTTTAATTTTTAATTTTATTTTGTATTATACAGATTTTTAACTTTTCTGATAATATTATTTTCTTTTCGTGAATTTTTTTTTTTTAATGGAATATCTCTCTTTGAATGATTCCAAAAATATTTATTTATTTTTTTTTAGTTAAATAAATATTTTTCTGGTTTATTCCTCTGCGAGGATTATTTAGTAATTTACTGTCGGGTATAAAAGAACCACTGACCCATATTAAAAAGATATTACAATATTTTGGTTTTTAAATATCCGTATCAAAATTTATAATTGATAAATGTTTAATCCGCTGTTCATAAAATTTTGTTTAATTTAATTTATTTTATGATATCTTTTTAAAACCACAAATAGTTAACTTCATGAAAAAAAAAAAAAAAAATATAAAAATTAAAAATCTGTGTGATAAAAAAAAAAATAACGTAATATACAAAAATTTAAGTACTCGAAATTCAAATATGTAAAACTATTATCGTTTTTTCCTTAATTATTTTTATAAATATGTATTATTTTGTAAAGATTATATTTTACCTCTTTTGAATGAAAAAGAGAACTAATATATTAATTCTGGACATGTTAAATGTGGAAATAAGACTGACAGTGGTATGTAAGAAGAAGGTCCTAAAATTCTTTGGTTATATTTATGTCATAAGAAAGGATTGATTGTACCTGGAGAAGCTGATAATCAAAGGATAGATAAATTTATCCTCTGCCCCCTGGAATATGTCATTTGGTTGGTAGAAAACCGTAAGCGTTGAAAAGATATTGCTGCTAATATCAATTGAAATAATAAAATCGTATAAATATTAAAAAAATTAAAATAAAAAAATTCAAATAATAAATGACGAATATCTCCATGATTGAAGGAGAAAAAGGATGTGAGCATATGCTTGGTAAATCACCTTATATATTATATTATATATTTATTATTTATGTGTAAAGAATCGAATTGAATACAATCATCAGACTTGTTACATAATATTTATATCTGCTATTATCGACCATTAAAAAGAAAAACCTACCATAAAATATTATCTAGATACTTATAAATAGTACATGAATTTCATAAATTTTTACTATGAAGTGAACCTATCTTATACTTTTTATACAATTTTACTGTGTCGTAACTAATATATTTTCCTTAAACATAATTTTTCAGTAAATGCTTAGCAATGGTGAAAATAACACATGTGGTGGCGAACTTGTGGATATCAATTTCAACCCTAATTTTGACAAATTACATTGTAGTATTAACAGATTCGACTATAGTTATATCAATTTCTCAAATCCCAGAAGTGTCAAATTGAAATATAAGAAAAGGTTGTATTGTCATGAAGTGTCATCTTTTCTGTGATAAAGTATTGGGATTGTGTACATTTCCCTTTTATCGACTTAAAGAATAATTCAATTCATTTAATTCAAATGTATATTACTATGTTAGTAAATACATTTTTAAAAACATTATAATAATGAGTTATCCTTCTTTTCCCGCAAACCAATAAAATTCATTTACAAAGAAATAAATGTTTTCTTAAGTAAAAGGTAAAAGTGATTGACTATAAAAAGCACCACACAAATCTCTTGGCTGACTATATAGTCATTCACAAACTTAAAAATATTGGAATATATATTAGTAGGCAGTAACATATCTTCAATTGCCAATATACCCGATGCTGAATTATTTAAGGGTGAAATAAACCGATAAACATGACTATTTCTTTATTTTATAGCTATTGTGATTTCTTAGTAAATAATTCTTTAAATTTTTTGCTTCTCTTTTTGAAATTCATCATGTATATTGATGATAGGTATTATTTAACCCACCCAACCCTATTCCATAATAATATAAAAAATAATCTTTAGGTGTGGCAAAACAAAATAAAATGTGAATGAGATAATAAATAAGTATTAAAGAACATGTTATATTATTATGTTTATGTTAACTATTAATATAATTTGGACAGTCATCAATAATTATAAGCTTAATATGTTTTATTTTCTGTTACTTGACACTTACGTGTTACGTTACATCGACTTATGTAATAAAATGCTTAACATTTGTTACCGAAATGAATTTTAAAGGGCCGCATGGCGTGACGTGTGGGTTCATGTAACTCAAAGGATACAACCAGGCCAAAACGACTTTATTTTAGGCTACACTGTTACAATTATGGTTTAAGCCTTTTTAATTATGGCTTTAATTTAATGCCCAACAGAAACATAAAATGTACTAAAATCAATATATTTATACGAGCGAATAATTATTATTTTTAAGAATATAATTAGCAAAGTATTTTTATCATAATAATTACAATATAAAATAAGTTAACAAACAAGATTATTGACGAGACAATTAAAAATTAAATATTAAAATATGATAACGATAAAAAAATCAAAAATATAATATATTTTTAATAAAGGTATTGGTGAGTACTTCAAATAATGTAAACAAAAATATTTCCAAAATCGTTAATACATATTGAGAAAACTGTATGTTCTTACACACATTATTAAATTGTGTATTGGGTTTTGTAAGTTACATGTTTAATAAAATTACGTTAAATTAAATAGTATTCATAATTCATAATATTATATTAATATACATATCAAATAGAATTATTAACTAGTCTTGATTAAGTTGAACAATATGCATTTATAATCTTTGATCATCGTTCTCAGAAATTCTAATAGATTAGTTACAAAATTACAAATGAACAACGAACGGAGCAGTTCATAGGATCAATACTTATTTTCATTTTTATTTTTCTGAAATTTTCCAGTATTTTGATCCCTAATATATAGTATTAACAACAATAGTAATATTTTAAAATTAACATAAAAAATCTACAGTTAAGATGTAAAGTAAAAAGTAGGTATTTATATTAATTGTATTATTCAATCAGGTTTATGTTATAAATAATAATAATAATTATTATATCATTTTAAATAATTATAATAATTAAAAATAAATTGAAGTAAAACTAATAGTACATACCATTAAAAAAAAATGTCTGTGTATTGTATATACAAATATACTCATCGACATAATATAATACAATAAAAATATAAATTATAAGCTAAATCCTTGGTATAGATAACCAGTCCCATATGGGACTGGAGATTACAGTCACGGTAGCGTTTGTCAAACTTTATCATAAATAAGCAATTATTTTCCAAAATAAGAATACAATTTTACAGATTTTCACGATTATAAATGTCGGTAATGTTGCATTAAATTTGGTACTTAACCTAACCTAGGTAAAAAGTACGCAATCATAATAGTAAAAAAGGTCCGTACGATCATACGCAATCGTAACGCACCCACAATGTTTGTACCCTCTTTTAAAATTTATAATTTTATTATCAAAAAAATATATTTTCTGTATACGTAATTAATGCTTATAATTATATTAAAAATCCATATTGGTAATATGGAAATTATTATAATTCTATATCAAATTAAACTTTTTTATTAAATTAATTAACATTAGAATAATACATTATGTCTATAAAAAATAATGTGTATATTTGTCTACACCGGCTATACCTAAACAGATAGATTAGTAACATATCATGTTTAATTAACTATTATTTACCGATAGTTTAGAAATTGTATTTTATGCGAATTGACGCTTAAAACAAAATTTATTATTATATATTTATTTTTAATTGTTTCAATATTACCCGACGTTTGTCCCCTATTGACACTAGTTTCTTTAATAAAATATTAGTACCTATATACCTAATATAATATTTTTAGCTGTAATGAGTTCGTATTTTTAAATAATTTATGCATATATTAATACTTTATGATAAATTACAAGTATTTAATTCTTAATAACGGTAGGAATTTTTTAAAAAGGTATAGAGGTATTTTTAGAAAAAAAAAAGGAAGAATATATTTATATTTTAGAAAAAAACACATGGTTTCATTTAATGGCTGAAAAATTATAAGCAATATAAAATGTGATTTAAATCGTACATATCTCATAAGTTATTTAAATGAACATTTAAAAAAAAGTCTATTCTAATACTATAATAATTATTGTTAATTAATTGTAAATAGTTTATTAAATAAGTGTAAAGTATCATATGTAATATAAAAATGTATATTAAAAAGTATCATATCGTCATTATTATTTTTATTTTTACATTGATGAACCAATATATAGGTTCATCGACTATCGCCGATGTTTTTATACAATAAAATGCAATATTATTTTATACCTAGTCAATGATTTAAAATAATATTATTAATTTTCTGTTGGTTTTGCTTATATAATGTACCTATATGTTTATCAACAGATGATCGTATCAATATGAGTCGTCATGCAGTTATATTATTTTCAAAAATAACTATGGAGCGGCGATTAAGTATAAACATTCAACTGCGAAAGTGTTGAATATGATTAATGAGTGTGCAGGTACGATAATAACATTATAATTGTCAATATTATATTTACATAAATGTATACCTATTGTACGTGAGCGTAGGATTTGGTTGGGCTTAATTTTGCGCGTCATATTATCATAATAATATAGTATTATAATTTATTGTGTTAATAACTCGAATCATGGTTGAATATTCTGAATAATAATAACGTATAACTGTATCGATACGAGTGGTTATTTCGTAACCCAAACTGTTTGTTTTTAGACTTACTATGTAAAACTGACATGTAAACCAACTAAAAAAAAAAAAAAAAAACAATTTTCCATTCGAATAATAATAATCTAGAGACACAACGATAACAAAAAATAATTTGACAATTCATAAAAGCTGTTTTGTTTATAATAAAATAATATACACAACCATTTTTTGTATTTATTTTATTTACATTTCATAATTTTCATTATGTATGTATTAAGTATTAATATTCTATATAGTAATAAATTCACGAGGCTATAGAAATCTGTATTTTAAACTTAAAATACTTATTTACAATTATCATAAATTATATAATTCTTTTCTTAAATTTTACTAACTAAAAATATTATAAACCTAAACTTTCTACATGAATACGATTAATTAAAATATTAACAAATGATTTAAATGTAGGTGAGTATGCCATATACGTATTTATACCTAATACAAACAAAAGTAATAATATTATTAAAACAATACCTTTAATTAAATACGTCGTCTACACTCATTCGTACAAAATTTCTATATTTTACATTAATCATTTTGTAGTACATAATAAATTATTCAATTTTATTATTTTATAGTTTAAGAATTGGGAGTAAAAATGAATGAGAGCAAGTTCATTCATTGTATGTTCATTTTTCGACATGGCACATGCCCGAAACTTTTCCTTAATAATCAAATATTACTTAATGCCCAATATGTGTGATATCTTGGAATTCACATCGACCATCGACTCACTTGGGCACCACACATCAACAGCAAAACGATCATACTAAACAACTGTCTTCATCTCTTATGACCCTTATTAACATCCAAAAAAAAAAAACTACCCAACAAACTACTAATCTACAAACTTCTTATAAGACCCATCTGGACATATGGTATCCAGCTCTGGGGAGCAACAAAAATATCTAACATTAACTGCATTCAAAGATTCTAAACAAAAATTCTTCACATCGTTTCAAAAGTTCCATTCTATATTCCTAACGAATTCCTCCATTCTGACTTTAAAATACCAATTGTCACTGAACTAGTCAAACTTTATTATAAGCGTTTCAATAACCGATTAATCCAACACCCAAACCCTTTCATTAATCAACTCTCATCCATAACTATTCCAGGTAATCCCCAAAAAAGATTAAAAGGACAGTGGTGTCGTGACCTGCTAAAATAAATCAGAAAAAAACGTAACAAAGTCTAACTTTTAATTTTTTTTTCCCCGACAAATTATCTCCAATGGAAGATCTCTTCACTCCGTCATTTCAATGACTATTTAATATATATTATACATATGTTATCAATTAAGCTTATTGTTCATGTTATCTGTAACAGATTGCTGAATAAAGAATTATGTTAAAAAAAACAATTTAGTTCGTTTCAAATTCAAAGAGTAAACCCTAAGATTTAATTTTAATTTTTTTCCTTTCAACTTTTGGTAATAGAATTCATAAAATAGGAATTTGAATTTCTTTCTCGTAAAACGACAATTTATCGATTAAATGGTGATTTGACTAATAATGTTTTAAAAATATGCAATCATAAATTATTATTATTATT
The DNA here is from genome assembly GCF_002803265.2 of Melanaphis sacchari. Classification (NCBI taxonomy): domain Eukaryota; kingdom Metazoa; phylum Arthropoda; class Insecta; order Hemiptera; family Aphididae; genus Melanaphis; species Melanaphis sacchari. The sequence goes on from NW_020271284.1 coordinate 1,233,031, forward strand.
ATTATTATTATACTTTATTATAAACTATAAGTATTTATAACTAAAATCAATATGACAAGTAATGACAAAAATTCCTTTCTGTTTTGCTTTATCGGTGTGCACTTTGTGATATTTATATTATATTTAAATGGAACAATACTATTCTGTTAAAAGATTTATTCATATTTTTTTATTATAATCTAAATTGTATTGGCCTCTATAGCCATAAGTTTAAAAAAATTATTATTAAGGCACGTTTACACGGTGACAGTTTATGTTAGTGTATGCCATTGTATTACGATTGCACTGTCATAACTACCACTGTCGAATGATTTACACCACGACATTTTTAAGACAGCAATTGCTTGGGTTTACTGTCACCATGTAAATACGTCTTTATCCCATCGTGAAATAATATAACATTATGAACGTTGCACATCACCACATAAATTATTAAAAAACGCATATGGAACAAAACCGTACACATACATAAATTATTTAAACATACCACATACTTGTCTTTTATAGGATTATCTTATGTATTATCGACGTTCAATAATATCAACATTATTTTTGATTTATATAATCAATATAATAGTTGTCTTTTGATCACATACGTCTTTAAAGCAATATTTTTACAAGTAACGGAATGAGATAGAAATATATTCAATTTTAAAACTAAAATTTTTCGATTTTTTTTTTTTAAATAATATAATTAAACAAAAGGGTGTGACCCATTTTGACCAAAGCTAATGAAATCCTTTTAAAATTAAGTTGACAATCGTTATTTAATAATATTTGAGGTTATTTAAAGAAAACCACGAGAAAGCGAGACACAATATTTATAATATAAACTAGTAGTTTTCGCGATCACATATTATCTTCCAATAACACATGCACTTTTTTATCTCAATATAAAATTAATGAAATTATAGTTGACTAAGTTTTCACATAAATCATAATATGCCATATAAATTAGTAGTCACTATATACTTACTAGTTACTAGTAATCATATTTTAAGTTGTGGACAATTTTAAATTTAAACATTTGGTTGGATCAATATTCAACAATGGCTATGTTGATAAAAAATAAATAAAAATAAGTACAATTTCACTTCAAAAAATATTAGTACGACTGAAATTCTTTGATAATGTGTGAAACTTAAGTGTTTAGCTACATTTTAAAGATCCAATTCTAAAATGGTGATTGAGGAAATATTTTAAACACTAACAAGCTTCATAATGATAATTCGTGTAGTGATAAGCTTTTGTGTTGGCTTTTTACAAACATTTTAGTAAAAATAAGAATATTATTTAAAAACCATTACCTACCAAATTAATTTTAAAATTACTAAAATGTTTTTGATTAAAACGAAAAAGGCTTATTTTAGGCGAAATAGGCGAAACAACTCAAACGAAAAAAGAACTGATATTTATAGATGTTTAATGAAATTAACTTATCTGTCTGTGAATGTGGTCATATTATGGGTTTTAATTTTTAATTAATCTATGCGATATCGAGTCTTTTCATATTTAGATAATGGTTTTATTAAACCTACATTGTATCGTTGTTTTTGTGTTTAATAATGGAAAGTTTTAAATATTACGATCTCCTAAATGAAATTAATAATTAAGTATTTATTTATATTTTTTTAAAAATTTAAAATCATGACAGCAACAATTTGAATTAACTAGAACATATTGTGTTGTATATTCAATGCGCCGTTTTAAATATAAATATTAAAATGAGTATTAAATAAATTATTATTTATTCACTATTTGTGTTTAATTTAAATACTATCATCTATCACACAAAGCTCTGTGGTTAATTCAATTAAAGCCCTTTTTCTACATCTGATCACTACAATAAACGCGAAGCTTAACTTTAAAATTCAACTATAAGTAGAGGTTTTTATATTTAAATGGTAACTAATGTAAAAAATTGAAACAAATAAAATAACTAAGTATTAGCTATAATATGAAAAAAAAAGACTTTAGGAGCGTCATTTCAGATTTTTTTTTTGGTTTAGGTTTCAAGCAGGCCATTTTGAAAGTTCACCAGGAAATATAAAAATATATATATATACGTATATGTACATAATCCTGCATTCCATACATCACATGTACCGAATTATTGCATTAATATAAATATAAAATAAAAAAATTAAAATAATATTTTATATTATATTATAATAAATAATTAATAATCATAATAATTGACGGTATACCAATATTGATAAATGTAAAAAAAAAAAAAATATATATAATTTAAGAAGATTTAATTTTGAAAATTATTTCAGCCGGGTACAGGCTAATAAGAACTATTTTAAAAGTAAAGGGTGCAACCACACACTCTGACCCCCTTCTCAAATGACGTCTCTGTATTAAATGAGATGCCAGAAAATAATGAGCAAAAAAAAAGTAGTAAAAATATACAATTTTTTTTTCTTTTATGGCCCACAGTTATCTGTTGATTTTTTTTTTTTTGTTAAAAATCTAATAATTCCTCTTTTCTAAAGTGTAAGATGTTTGTAATTTTTTTGAAATAAGCTTTATTGTTTAGTGAAATGTCGCTCTACCTTTTAATGTAATTATTTATTTGATTTTCAAATAAATTACAACAAAAGGCTTCGAAAAACTGTTTTTTTTTTATGAAAACCACATTTAACTCGAAATTTAGGTAAAGAAATAAGTTTTGAATTTCGGAACTTCATATTTATTTACGCCTTTTAGAGACTTGACGAGTATTACGGATTAAAGAGAAGAATGTGTTTTGAAGAAGTATTGAATAGCAATAAATACTATGATTTTAAATGTGGCGATGTCATATTGACCTATTTTTAAGACTTGATTGACCATTGATATAAGGTTGCAATTGAAAGATTGAAGTTGATACAGTTACGCGAAATACGAATGATTGATTTTCTGCCGGCCATATGTTTTAGATTGATATATAGTTTGAAATGTTAATAATAATATAGGTATTAATGAAAAAATTCTTTGAGAAATAAAATATAAAATTAATTGATTGCCAGGAAATTTTATAATATTTATGCATACATTAATATTATAGTACACTTTATTTATGATCAATATAATATAATAGTTGCCTAGTCATTGTAATGGCAATGCACTTTCGTTTGTTAAGTGAAAAACATTTTATAGTTACATAAAAAAAAATATATTGTATAAGTACTTAATGTATATGCATGTAACATTCAAAAGTGTGATTTTTATACATACTCATTAGCTAATCAGCTAATGGTACTTTAATGGTAAATTAAGAGTGTACAAAAAATTTCAGCATGCATCATCTTTTAGATGGATGTTTTTTCGAAAAAATAATATCGAGTACATTTTTTTCTATCTATTTAAAATAATAATTGCTTTCATATTATATATATATTATTAAAATGTATAATATACATTACTTAACATATCAATATTCTGCTCAAAATTCGGTGAAACGATATAAGTGTTTAATAGCTAATGCTCATGGTATTCACTTAACGTTTGTCATCCGTGTTTTTTATTATAACGTTTCTATTATAACTTATTTGCAATATTTTTCCGGTCGAAGTTATCCATAAATAGTATATAATACGATTAGACTTTTAAAAATCATTAATTCTGCGACGTCGTGATACGTTGCTATTATACAGCCTCGTTTTTGGCGCATTTGTGCGACATGTTTGCCATGACAATAATAATAACGCGTGTGGGACGTTATGTGCAGTAATATAAACGTCTAGAATATTGTGTCTTATATTTTGCGTTTCGCAATATAATATACTATTTGCGACGCAATTCGTCTGGCCTACCACCTTTTATATGTCCTAATAAATATAATATGTTTTGCTATAATAATAATAATAATAAAATATTATATAAAAGTAATGTAATTTCGCAAAACCGTTCTTTGGAGGTAGGAGGTAAGAATGAATAATATAGACGCTAAACATTTTTTTTTTTTTAACTCAAGTATTATCTACGAGTGTTGACTATTGAGTCTTCTAGTTTTTTTTATTTTAAACTAACCAATGCAATCGACTTTTGACTTAAGTAAGTCTATCATAGTAGACACCGAAACATGAACGACCAAACAGTAGATTTTCAAAAATTCTAAATCTATGCAAGAGTATAAAAAAAATAGTGTTTTTGATATAATATTTAAATATGTTTATTATTTTTATTTTTAACTATTGATTATTACCATATAGATATATTGTTACGCATTTTATACATTTTATTAAAATTTATAACTAATTATCTTCTTTACGATATTCATATACATATACATATTTTTTTTATCATTTTGGCTCTTCCATATTTATTCACATACCGAGCAGTTCACCAGTCTTTTTTTGCTGACCACCCTTGATGTATAATGTAATTTAAATTATTTTTTAAAAATGTAATTGTTGAGCTATCATAGTTAATATTAGTAGCAAAATAAAATAAATACAAAAAGAAAAAATAGGTTTATTACATTTTATAATAGTATTTAACAATTTTATAGTAAATAGGTTTTCATCACTAAATGATGAAACATATTGTAAATATTCACAAAATGATATAGTCTGTGGGTGGTAAGGGGATGGCAAGGGTGAGAAAGGTAGTAGTAGAGGTGGTGGTGTAGGCAGGAGCAGAGAGTAGGCAGGATCAGGAACAGGTATTTGAATGTTGGTTATTTAATCTTCCTTAAGCATAATAACTGCCATTCCACATCTCACGCTGGTTTCTGTGGAAACGATCCAAAACGTAGCCAACTTTTTTAAGGTAATTACTGTAAACTTTTTTGGAGTCATAAGTATCAAAGTGGACAGCTAAAAAAAAATAATTCAAAAGATAAATTCACACATAACTGTATACTAATTTTTTTTTTTTAGTGGCTCTTCCATATTTATTCACATATTGAGCGGCTCACCAGTCTCTTTTTGCTGACCACCCCTGATATTGAAGTAACCATCTATTTTATTTTAATATAATAATCTATATTATTGCATATTGTATTCATTTAATCGTTTAAATATTAAGTGATAGATTAAAACGTAACTAAAAAAATAAAAATTACATTATGTAATATTGTTCTTTATACTTATATTATATTGTAATATGTACTAAAATACTATACATTTTAATATTATTAAAAGATTTATCTATATATTTTGTATTATTTTATGTATAGTTAAGTTCCTTAATAAAGTATAGTGTAATATATCGTTCACTTTAAAACGAATATAAAATACCCACGTCTCGTTTTGGTACCAAACTAACCAAATCGTCCTTATCTCAAGTTGGTTATTTGGTTTATCGTTACCTATTTACCTAGTTGTAAATAATGCACAACGGTAAGACATTCCTCAGTTTTATGGTGATGTAATATTTACGAATATATCTCCTGCTCACAAATTTAAATTTTCAAGCAATTCTCAATAAATATTTAGTGTGTTTTTACATGCTAACTTTTGTATTTTGTATGCTCTTGGATTAAGAGTGAAATAAAAAATAAGGACGAGGAGGAGTTATGTAGACACGTATCACCAAATCATTCTTTCACATATTAAAAATACTTATTTTCAAATTTTTCTTATACCAATATTTAGTTAGTGCATAATGTATGTAAATTTGTATGTATTTACACGGCTTGTATCGAATTCAGGCGTTATTCGTTGTTTAAAATAACTATATATTCCTAATATGCTCACATATTTAAATATTGTAAATTACAATATTTGAATTTTGAATACTGAGTATTTCATTACACGTTCTCAGCAAATATGTTATGAAAATTAAAATTTTAGTACGTTTAGTATTCTATGTTATTATTAGTATATAAGTTCTTTATGCAGTATACAGTTATTATTAAAAACTTTGCATTACCTGGTACCCACCCATTTTAGTCTTGAGGTGATTGGCACAAAAAACTACCTTGAGCACGTCTATAGTTCTGTATTTGTATTTTGAGTACAATACAACATAATATTATTGTATCGTATTCTATTCAATGTCTAACTTGGAAATAATTTAAAAGATAAACGTAATTAAAGGTATCAAAGCTGCATTAAGTATATAAAATTATCTAACACAGACTACACGGCGGTTAAATTAAATCAAGTTTTTCCCCCGACAACCTTCAACAACGCAAAACAATTATAGATATCTAATTTTAATATAGAACGAAAACAATACTACCAGCTAAGATCTACAAGTTTTAAATACTTTCGTCTTCCAATAATAAATTAAAATAAATATTTTAGAATAATGATTAATTTATATTACTAGCTACTTACTTAGTTCATTACCAAAAAAAAAAAAAAGCATATATATATATATATGCATATTATATAGTTGTCATATCCCTTTTATCCTTAGCTTATTTTTGGCTATTGTTTTGTCTTTACAAAATAAAAACTCATATTTAAAATTTTTTTTTTTTTGATAATTTTTGATTTTTCATGTAGGTTAATTTTACTGATAACAATAAAATATGTGATAAAGCATATTTATCGTCATATGCAAGGGTTGATTTATGCCAAGATGTTATTAACAAGTAATAAATAATAACAATCAAAGTATACAAATATTCCTATTATACACCATTAATATATTATTATAATTAGTCAGCATCTACAATTGATAACAAGTAAATGCAAATACATTAATTTATAACTTGATTTGAGAATAGTCAAAAATTCCCCTCCTTTCAAAAACTCTAAGCATGCTGCTGATTAATAGTTTCATCTTTAATTCGTAAACACCATAATATTACATCATTTCTGTAAGAAAAATTTTATGAAATAAAAATAATAAAACATTAAATGTTAAAAAAAATATAAAAACCGTACTACGTATATTAATACTATTGTACTTTTGTTCTAATAAAAATGATCATTAGTGATGATCACGGAAAAAAAAAATAATATAAAGATTTATCTTCCTACGTCCTTTCAATTTAAACACGGAATTTATACTTACTTTTCTATTTTTAAAATGAAAAAAAAAAATCATAAAGAAAATAACGTACGTCGTACATGTACTTAAAACGTCACCAAAAGTTTAGTCAAGTTATTATTTATTGTTTACAGTGGGGATTCTTAAACGATTTTTCGTGCTGAGCTCACAGTCAAGATGACCCAATAATAATAATAATAATAATAACAATGATAATAATAAAAAAAAAATGAGTTAAGTAGGTTACCGCTCTGCTGCTCAATAGACATCCAGCGTACTTCATTATTGAGGAATAACTAATAAGTCATTGTATCTATAAGTTATCTTGTATTCAGAATTAATTGATAAATTATGCGAAAAAAAAACTCGGAACGAAGACAGTCTGTTAATCATATTTTATCAATTATAATGTATTTATACTGCTACTAAAGTAATTTATTTCATAACTATTTTTTTATTTTTTTTTTTATAGTTATATGGTTGTTAATTTTTGCGGAACACATTTGAAAATTACTGGAGATTTTTTATTTTTGCCCCCCTCCGAAATACCAACTAGAACCAATTTGCCACTAGAGAGCAAACAAAAAGTTTAAAATCGAAAGGTTATTACTTATTAGTTATTACTGTCCTAAAAGGTGACGACAGACACAAACAAATAATAATAAAAAAAAAAAAAAACACTTCACATCGTTGCAAAATATCAATACATTCGTCGTTCCGCTTAGAATCTGATCATAATATTATTGTGTTTTAGATTTCTTGACAAAATATTAAATAATAATAATTATTAAATTATTACTGCGTTCGAAACCGTTGTAGAGGTACATGGAGTGCACTGTGCGGTGACGGTGTCGCGGCCCGCGTTATGAGCCTATCGCAATTAGTTCATGGGCTCCTGGTACACGACGGACTCTTTATGTGGAAATTTCGACGTGTGACGGTCGCCACTGTAGCCGCCGGAGCGACCGCGTTGTTCGGCCGACGGACGTTCGTATACCGATCGGTGCGACGCATACGATCCTGGTACACATCCGCGGTTCGTCCCGTGAATATTGCGTTGGATACCGCACTTCCGCATATCCGCACTTCCCGTTTTAATATTTTTCGTAATTTTAGGTAATTATGTAGACTTGTTTAGTCATTTAACTGATGTCATTGTTATTACTATACAATTATTGTTTTCACGGTAGGACGCGGATATTCGGGATCGTCGATCGTGTACGGTGGACAAACCTCACTTGTCAGTGTTGTCATATTGAGAATCGATGTATTCCCGCTACAGCAGTGATGTAAAAATACTACGTTTATAATCACTTCTCGAAAACCGATAAGATAATGTCATAAAATAGTAGGCATTATAATTTATAGTATTCACAGTGGCTAGCAGTGCAGTTGTTGCGACCATTTGATATTGTGATTATAATGAATAATTAAAGGCATTCTTGCTTCACGAGAAAAAACAAATTTAAATAATATTTATGTCCAAGACGTTGTTGATATTGTTATAAATAGAAATGACTTATTAGATAACATACATTCTATACTTTTTTTTTTTTTTTTATTTTATATTATACTTTGTTTTTATTCAGTGCAAAATATGGATTATATTGTTTATTAATAAAAATATTGTTTAATAATTAGTAATTATTAATTTAAGAGCGATATGTTCAATACAATTTCAAAACAAGCATGCATTTATTATATACTCTAGAAAAATATCCAAACACATCCGATAAGTTGGGTTAAATGTCTGTTTTGATAGTACTTAGTATAAATGTTTTTGGGCACTGCGGCACTAAAAATATTAAAATTGACCACAAAAGAGGTATATTTAAATACATTTTTTTTAAAGATTAGGTAGTATGAAATATTTCATAACTCATAATTGCATAAAATTGTTTATTTAAAATAAAATTAAAATATCTAAATATGTTGTACTTAAAAAAAAGGCAAACTATATTTTCTAGATGTTGAAAAAACGCCTTATTTTGAAAAGTGAGGAATGAGGACAGATGTAAAAATAAAAAATTAAGATTTTTCTATAGAAATTTAAAATTTTGTACAAATTTCAAGTAGGTACCTATATCTACGGCTATTGGTTTTTAAATTATAACAAAGCAAAGAAATTAATTTTGTCAAAAATAATTTAACGTACAGATTTGTATTTTTGCTTATTTTTTTATGTTTTTTATTTTAATTAAAAAAAATACATAAATTGTTTCACTTAAATCCTTCAAATTACCAAATAAATCCAAATTGCTACTAGAATTTAAAATTGAAATATTTTTTCTGCCTCAAAAGGTGATGACACACACACACAAAAAAAAAAGATATCAATACATTCATCGCTTGGCTCAGAATACATTAGGGCAGTAGTTTTCAATCTTATTAGGACCGCGACCCAAATTTTCTTCCAAAAATCTATCGCCACCCCCATAGTTTTACATTTACAGAATCAAAAAAGTAATTTCAAAAAACAAATTTTTTTATAACTTATTTACTACTTTATAATAATAATAATTGTAATAATATACTTATAATAATAGAGTCTATAGTTCTATACAATTAAAAAAAACATAAATTTCTTACAATCTGTATAATTAAAAAAACTTCTCGCGACCCACAGTCTGAGAAACGCTGCATTTGGGCATACAATTCACGTTAATCAATAAAATATTAAGGCGCACTACACAGTTAATACTTTAACACTACACACTTAACATACTCGAATTGTGCCTCCAAGTGTTTTGAAGTCCTAGTATATTAAAGTAGTATGCTCAAATTTCTTCCTAAATCATACGTTTATTATTAAGTTATATATTAATAATAAGTTAACTATTGATTTCCGTAATGTTTTTCCCCACTTAATTATGTTCGGTCCTGAGTTAATATACATATTATTGGAGATAGTACAAGGTTTAATCCGTAATCAAACCTGTAGCCCATGTACGGAAACTAAATGAAAACTCACGTAATCATTTTACATTTACACATAAGGACAAATGTTTGAGAGAAATAATAGTATGTATCTATAATCAGAAATTATAGCAATCTCGAAGTAATACCGTCTTGCAAGTAGCAGTGAACATTGCTTATTATTTTATTGACAAATCAAAATATGTATGTTGTTATTACGACTCATTTAACAAAATATAATACTTCGTTTTAATTTAGAAAATTATTTTCTATATTTTTCAAGTCGTAGTATAAATTAAAATGTTCAACATGTTATGCCAAAACACATTTTATATTCACTATTATTTCGATTAAGTTTTCGTACGTAAAAACAATTAGGTAGGTACAAAAAAAATAAAAGATATCAATAAAATACAACATGATGTATTGATGTAGAGTTATTTGTTACGAACTTCTCTGGTTTCACTTCGTGATGACTACTAAAATCGCCAAAACTAAATAATAATAATATATATATTATGCAAATCGCAATGAAAATAAACTAATTTCACTGTGTTAGACCGCCACATTTCCAAAATAATTGATTAATGATATGACAGACTATATTGTTTTAGTTATTATGTTCGACAATATAAACAGTGCATCACGGTCATACAGGTAGTTACTGTAGCAACAAACAAACATTTTATACTTGCCTGTTGGATCTACATAAACTTTAACTTTTCATTCACAAATGTATTTACATTACGTCATACATTTAAAAATACAATTTGTAAGACATTTAAATTATATTATTTTTTAACACATAACATTTATAAGTTGATCACGGCGCTTGCTATATGAAATTTTATTTAATAGAATTTTGGAATTTAAAATAATTTTATAGATTGTCATGAAATCATACAATTATTTTTAATGTTAAAATAATAATTAATAATGAATTAATTTATTAAATTTGGTTTCTTACAAATAAATACTACCTAAACCTTACTGGAAAAAAAAAATGTGTGGTTTTAATTGTATGTTGTAATACCTATATTATTACATAGTTATGAATAAATAATAAAATTGTATTGTACAATTTGTACATATTTGTTCTACTAATAATAAAGAAAATTATGACCGTTTTAACTTTAATAAAGAAATAGAGCATAATACGTACTATTATGTTAAAATTTATATTCATAAAAACATCAATTACATATACGTATATATATATGTATATTTTTAAATATTTATAAAGGAGGTAAGTTGAATAATAGTTCATCATATTTATTAATTTTTTTTTAAAAATGTATACGGCTTACGAGTAAAGTTTCTATTTATTCATGTGCCATAAATATGTAAAATATATTTTATATTACTTATAAACTAAGGATATTTATTTTTGTGCCATTAAATTGGAGCCAAAAGGTCAAAATATGTTCATTTTTTTATAAACGTTATAATACAAATAAATTAAACTAATAAACGAAAAATTTTATTTTTTGAAACAAACATTGAAATTTATGATTGATTTTTTTTGTTTATTACAACATTACTATGGCTATACTTTAATATAATGACATAATATATTTCACAGGGTTTGTTCAAATATTACACATTGACAAGGGTTGAAATGAAGAATATATTATACAATATAATATGAAACCACAGCTATTTCCTGTAAACACTTTGAATCGATTGTTATATGTTTACGTCAAATCCGAAATTGGGTATGAAAACTCGGAAAACTATACTCGAAAATTGATATTTTAAAATATATTATAGTATACATATACTATTTAATATATTATTGATAATCATAAATCATAATACATAATACACCTACTATAACTATATTATATTTTGTACGATAAACGTTTGAGTCTAAATAACTATAATCCATAACTTATGCAAGTGTTATAAGTTATAAATAAATAATTTTAAAGCCTCAGCTTAGCACACAAACTGAAACCATGAATTTTTAACTTTTTCACACTAACTATTATTCATACTTTTGTAATTATTTTTAGTAATTACAGAACGTGCTCCGATTATAAATTTTTTTTTTTTACATTGTACTCATCATATTGTGACCGATTGAAACTGAGGCGTATCTAGGATTTTTGGATCAAAAAAAAAAAAAAAAAAATTGAAATAAAACAAAAAGTGTATAATATGCTTTTAATTGTTTGTTCATTTATTTTAGTGACACTTAATAAATATTTAAATTGTTTATTGCTTATTTTAAATATAATTTATAAGCGAGACTATGTAGCAACGTTGTTTGTCACGGTAGAGATTATCCGTAGGGTCATATTGAAGTGAATACATTAAATGTTATTAATAAAAAATAAACAATTAATAAATATTTTTTTAATGTAAAATGCTGAAATGCTTTAAATTTATTACTCAGTAAAATTTTTACTTAAAAAATGTCAACAATTTGTACTTCTCCCATCACCAACATGCGATTACAATGATTAATTTAATTTCATCTCAACTCTGTCTTTTCATAATTAGTTATTGTTGTAAATTTTAATAAGAATATTTACATTTTATATCATTATCTCTTATCAAAATTAAAATTATTAATTGTAACAATCGCACAAAAGCTTTGTGACTATTTTAAAGAGTAAGCAATAATATTTTTAAAATAACAAATATATTTTTAAATTTAAAATACTATTAATAATTTACATAATTATTTAGTGTGAATATTTGATTATATAATCAAAAATAATTATGAACTTATTTTAAAAAGTTGTTGTAGTCTCGGACATCAAAACTTATCAAATACCATTTTAATAACAAGACAAATACTTTATATTGAATTCAATAATGTATTTTTCAAATAAAACCTAATATGAAACACATACCTTTATAATTAAGAATGATGGAGTATATATAACTTGATAATATGTAAATATTCAATCTCAATGTATCATTAATTAACTGCAGTACATTTAAATACTATTTATTTAAAATGAGAACATATAGGTATATATGTGTATACATATACATATATGTAATATGTATGTTTAAATGTTTTAATAATATATGCTATTATATATGTATGAATTAAAATTAATTAATACTTGGACTTGTATAATACAATCATGATTAAACATTATAATTTCAAGTTTATTTTCGTTTACTATCAATATTAATAATAACACTTTTTTACAATTTTAAATTGTAAACATTAAGATAATGGGATTGAACATTATGCTGCTTATAACAAAAAAATAAATATAAACAGAGATAATCTGATTTTTCATTAATAATCAGTCAAGAATCAATAAACAATTATTATATGATACAGTCATATAACTTTTGTGAACAATTTATCATGTCTGTTATGGGTAAAATGGACGTATTCAATCTCATTAAAACGATGTCAGATGTCAATTATTCAAAATCATAAAAATATTTCATGATGTAAGGGTAACTGTAGTTTATCATTTAAGCGAACTCCAAAATCATACAAACTCTCTAATATCTCATACATTAAATAATGTTATAAACCAAGGGTGCCCAACCTTTTGTGAAATCTGGGCCACATCATATGGGTAGAAGTTGTTGCGGGCCGCATAGTTTTTAACAATATTAGTTAATACATACAGTGTTTTATTTTTATTTATTGATAAATGACACGAGATCAATGTCGTGGACATATCTCCAACGATAAAATATTTTATCAAAATCAGCTCGAGTTGATCCACTAATCACTCGTATAATTAATGTGTGCCCGTGCTATTTACTAAGATAAAAGTATTAAACACTATTAAAGTTTATTTGATGTTTAATATTATGTAGTTTTATATTCTTATGATAAATTTGTTCTCGTAATATTAATATATTATATACAATTAATTAATAGTTTTTAAATTTAAGTGAGAGCCGCATCAATACCATGGGCCGCGGGTTGGACACCCCTGTTATAAATCATAATCTTTCGTGATCCTATATATCAGCGGTTCCCAACCTTATTTATTCTACGCCCCATTTGTATATTTTCAAAAATCTCCCCCCCCCCCCCCACCTATAAATTGAATAAATTATAATTTTTTTTGTTTACTTTACATTTTACAAATGAACTATATAATATTCGGAAAGACTACTTTTTTATTGATGATAGTAATTATAAAATATAAATAATTGTAAATAATATAGTATTATAGTGGAATTTTAAATATAATAAAATTTGATAAATAAAAATTTTACTTTGTGATGACTGCTTGCGCCTCTCCAGCGATGTGTATACGCCCTTCAAGGGAGGCGCGCCCCCCAGGTTGGGAACCACTGCTATATATAGACCTCTTAAAGACCTTGTTCATTAAAGATCATTTTGTTTATTAATACAGACAATTTATTGGGAATCAATTGTACAAAAAGTATGCGTATAAATGGCTTAAAACTTTTTTTTTTAAATATATCATTATATTTAAGTAAATGTTTAGTAAATTCATGGTTTTCTAAAATCAAAATTTAAGTTTAAATTTGATAAACGTATTTGGATTATTATTGAATGTGAATTTAGATTTGCGTAATCACGTGTATTTCAATTTAAAAATCCACGAATTTAATTAACAAATACTTAAATAGTAAACCACGGATATTTATTTCACGTGTATTTAAACATAATATTTACTAAATATATTAAATTATAGTAAAATATTTAAAAAAGATATGTTAATATGTAATTTCTATAAAAAATTAAAAATTAAAAATATATACTACGCACAGCAATGTGAAAATTCTATGAGCAGTGTAAACTGATCAGCCCATCATCTACTGTTTAACTAGTTTATTTTTGTCTTTTTTTTGTTTGAACTGTTGTATTATTTATTGAAGTCTCAATGAGACTTTATAGAGAAATTCACGGATTCACTTGAAATAAATTCACGAGATTGCATATGTAAATTTTAATTGCACTTGTATTTGTAAATTTAACTACTAGTGAAATAAAGACCTCTTATTTAAATACTTATTTAATTTGTATAATATATTTAACATAAATCCACCAACTTTATTCATAATGATTATTATACAGTTAATGCCTACACAGTACACTGTTTATATAATATTTATGTTCCTATTTTGTGTTGCTCAGACGTGAAAGTCATTAATTATGATCGGTTTCATCTAAAAAAAGTCTTTGAAAATTTATCAAGAAAAATTCAAAAAATGTTATCATTCTTAATACTTATTATTAACACAGTTTAATGTTTATAAAAATATTCTTACTTCAAAATAATATTATTTTCTTTGTATAATAGTATGATGTATAAAAATATAGTAAATTATAATTTTAATTCCATGTATCTATGCAATACTTTTATCTATTGTAATTGTATAAAGTAATACAATCGGGGAATATATTGAAAGGGAAAATCAATATTATTAGTCTGTGTTACATAAGACCTTGAAAGCGTCTAGTACACTTCCGGCTGATTGTCTTCATTTCTACCTATAAAACTTAGTTTGATTGTTTATGTGCTCATAATATTACATGTTACAACATAACTTGGCTCTTGTGTGAAGAGAGCATGTAATTTTGTAAATTAAACAAATGTAATATACATAAATATATACAGGTATATATATATATATATATATATAAAACAAACTTATAATTATACTTCTTTACTAATACGAAATTATTATAAATGTATTTTATAAATGTGCACTAATTAAAAATAAAAATAACATTTGAAATTTGTAATTATATTTTTATAATATAGGTATATTTTAGTATTTTTTGGATTTCTACTGTTTGATTGCATCTGTGTTTAATCGGGTCGTGAAAAAGGTAAACTGGGCATAATCAAGTGGCAGTCAAATGATTATATATATCTATTTATATAAATAGAACCTTATTAATTTCAAATAAATTGAGAAGGTGGTTTTAAGTAAAATTGTTATTCTTAAGATTCATTGTAAATGGTGAATGATTATGAAGAATAATTGAATCTACAAAAATTGATCGCTGAACAAACATGAATTATATACAGTATTATTCATTAATAAAAAAAATAAAGTTATGTTGTATATTCCCTCGTTGGAAATAGTTATGGCACAGTTTCTGTAATATTCGCAACGCATATACACACTTTTAAATTTATCGTCACTATTTATACAATTTATATTTATACGTAGTACAATACTATTTAATATAATTACGATTTATAAATGAAAAATATGGATTAATATAATTCATAAGTCATAACTCAAAACTCTGTTCATCAAACAAAAAAAACCCTTAATAATACATATTTTTATTTAATATTATATCGTGTATCGACGATTATATTATGTAAAAGTATACTTATAAAATTATTATTAACGTACTATCATAAAATACTAAGTAATAATGATAATAGTTTAAAGCGATAATAATATAATAATGTATACATCACGCAAAACGTTCATGATTGGGCTACAATACAATAATAAAATTGTACACGGTGAACTTGTTTAAACATTGAAACTACTTAAATTTTATGAAATATACGTATAACTTTTGTTTTCAATTATTTTCGCTAACTTGGTGAGTACAGCGCGATGCAATGGTTCATCTCTCAATATCTCCCTATTTTATTTATTTTATAATAATGATAATGATGACTGTTGATGAGCACTTACACTATCGCTTTTTTTTACTTTTAAAGAAAATATTATATGAACATTATTCTTGAGAACTTTAAAGGAGCTCTTTTACCAATATTTATTGTACGGAAGTCTATACTTCCAAGTCCCCCTGACTTCGGATCAAAATAAATTGTGTTGTTCCGTTAGGTAGCGAGAGACTATAAATTTCGCAATAGGGTGGTAATGGTTGAGGAGTTGATGATGGTGGTTGTTGTAGAGAGAGATGGCAAGGGTTCGGTGAAGGAGAGCGTGGGTGGTATGAAATCGCAGTACCCCATGCGCGCGCGACAGGTGGCGGCCCGGGCGTTTTCTCGTGGGTGGATGAGTATGAGGAGTCACCGGGACGCATACTCGGAAATATCGATCGAGCGGAAAACACCTACTTCCCATATCCTCGAAGCCTGAAAAAAAAACAGCTCCTCTTCGTCGTCCGCAATGTCCACGGGTACCGTCGCCACCACCGTCTAGGAACGCGCCGCCACCACTGACGCCGCCAGCAGTAGTGTGTGTGTGTTGTCATCGCGCCGCCAAAACCACCGACAGAACGCAACTGTCTACACACCGAGAAGTAAGCATACTGCGTTACTGCACTGTAAACAAGCACGGTCGAACTTACGTCACGCCATGAAGTTGTTAACTTCGTTCATGTTGTCGATCGCTGCGGTGATGGCTGTCACGCATATGGTATATGGGTTACCCGCTCCCGGTAAAGCGGACGCGGCCAAAATCCAAAAAAACATGGCCAAGAATAAAGGTGAGTTTTAATAACCACCAGCTGAACCGTCCTTCACCCTATCTCTCGAAACCGAGCACGCACACGACCACCTATATGATTTTGGTGTCGCGTGTTTTGCCTATAATTATATTATTGTAGCCTTTTTGAGTTTCAGTTTTACAATATTATCCTATTAAAATTATTTTTTATTATCGTTTCAAAACAACAACAAATGTCAATCACACAATCCTCTTTTAAAAATTCCTAAATGCGTCACTACACGATGTGCGTTTTTATGTAAATGTTGATGATAATAAACGAGCACATGTATTTGTTTTTGTCGTGTATAGCAAAGAAGACGCAAGAAGTACTCCAGTTTGGTAATCAGCAGAACAGACAGGCAGACACTAGAAACTACGCTAGAGCCGAAAAGAGACGTGAGTCACAACAAATAATAATTACAATAATACGTTTATTTATATACCTACCCCAACGCAATCGTGCGTCGTACCGCTAGAAGTATCGATTGTTAACGCGGTTATGCAATATATTTATATATACATGTATATGCGTTGTTGCTTCTGTTTTTCAGAAGCACCTGATGATCACCACGACCCAGAACCGGTGCCCGAAGTGAACAACGCCCTTGAACACTATCCCCAGGCAGCCAGACACGAAAAAATCGCCGACCTCTTTTACAATCCAGGTACTATATAATTCATTCGATTTTATTATTAATATCAATATTAATATAATCACCACCACAGTCTTCAACACTGTCGTTGATATCATATTAATATCGCTTGTATCGTATATACAAAACATAGAGCGTCTAAAATATAATTTCGCATGTTTCAATCGTAATAAATGATACATTTTTGCTAAGACCCCTAACAAATGTCAAACGAATAACATATTTACTGTAGGTATTGATTTTTAAAATGTAGATTAATCATAATTCATAATTCATAATAGACTCATATTACTGTTTTTTAATAGTATCTAATATATTTTATTTTATTATAGCTGTTAAAATTATTTAAATAATCTCTTGGTGCGAGAAAACTAACTTGTGAAAATTTAATCATATTTAATTGATGAAAATAGAAAAAGTAGCAAGAATCTAAAATAATCAATCGTGGCATAAAAACATTAATGATATCGTTAAATGCCAAGACAAATAATATGGTTATTTGAAAAAAAATATGGACTTAAATTTTAGTATACATAGTAATCATTCTCATTCAACGTTATGGTATTGTATTGTATTGTATTTTTTTTTTTTTTTTTATTGAATTCAGGCTGGTGACTAGGGCTATTAGCTGTTTTAAGGGTTATGAACTGTGGGTAGAGGTAAGGTTAGTTAAGGTAGGTTGTTTTTACGATTGTTATGGTTGTTACGGTTAATAGCAAAAACCTGTATACGTGGTTTTTAACCACTACGAGCCCGGGTGGTCACCCATCCGGGAACTAGTAACTGTAGCCGTTACTTATACTCCCAGTCGCATTCCACGACTTGCAGCAGCCAACGCGCCACACCAAGCCATTTTATTTATTTATATATGCATAGAATAAAGATATACAATATACGTCGTGATATACATAAGTCATAAAATGTTTATTGGTTTTTGTATTATCTATCAGAGATGAATTTTTAATAAGAATTACTAACTATAATTTTTCTTCTTTTTTCAAGTCGTATATACATAAAAATAATTGAATTTTATGTACTTCTTCAGTATTATTGTTTTATCTGCTACTAAAAATTAATTTTTTATATTTATTTTAATAAACAGATGTAGGTTTAGCCAAATAAGTCAGGTACTTGGTACACAATACTATGTTAAAAATTAAAACCATGTTTTATTCAAGTAAAAACTGTACAGATTTTAATTTAATAACTTCATAAAAAGGAATTATTTAGGAGACAGAAAATATTTTTACTTTAGATTTTATAATTTATCCTATTATTTTAGTTAAAACACAAAAATGCGCTATTATTAAATTATTTTATGAAATAGTATGAACTTTTCTATATAATAAATCAAAAATATATTAATTTGCATTTTATATAAAAATTTACATATATTAAGAATAAAGCAATTGTGTTTTATAAATAACTAAATTAAAAAAATTTAAATGTAAATAATTTGTGTTTTAGATGAATTTTCCATTAAATAACAAAAATCGCTAGTGACTATTTAATTATTTTTTTGAAGTTTTTAATCATTATTTTGTAAGAGTTTTATAGTCATCCAAGTGTAAAATATTAACGATAAATTTACTAAAGCCAATGATAATGTTTTTTTAATTATTTGTCGAGAATAACAAACTATTTTATCCAATTAAATTTTGAATGTATTTTTGAAAATATTAAAATATAATCAATACTCAATATTTACCATGTATTAATAATGGAGTTAAAGAAAATGGCCTTTATGCATATATAAAATAAGAACGTCGTTAAGGTTCAATGATAATTAGTAATCTATAGATTCAATCAATTAATATTGGTTAGTAATTTTTGTTCAAGTGAAAAATGACTAGATGCAATTTTATCGCTACTATAGATATTTAGACATTTTAGATGATTGTTAATAAAACGCAATAACAAACAATACATATAAAAATTAAAATGTTATACTAATGCCACGTAATCTTGATAAATAACATTATCCATAAAATGTGTTAATCGTAAACTTTAGTAGACCACTCGTTGAGCGGTTGAACCAATAATATTTCCAAGGGGAACCGTTTTCATAACAATATAATATACTATTATTTTTTTTTAAACAAACATTTTCAAATACTTACGATCATAAAAAATAAATTTTAGAAAATTGTGAATACTTTGTTTACATTAGCAAATATTAATAAATAATACATTTTATAAAATTATTGTTTGTTTAGATGATATTTTTAAAAAGAATTGTATTTTCTAATTTATTTAATATTAAATAGTAGAATATTATGAATTTTTTAACTTTATATATTACGAAAATATACAATTCTAATTTTTATGTATACTAATATTATTAATTTATACCTAGATGTGTTAAACATTAATTTAATTAGTTTGTCTAGATAGTTTTGTTCAAAATCCGTGTATTCAATTTATTTTTTAACACTTTTTTAATCATAATAAAAGTTATTCAAAAGAAGCACTTTATATTATTGCAAGAGTTTACCAATTTAGTTGATTAATATAATATTTTTGTCACATAACAATTTTTTCAGTTTTTTTTTTTCTTGTGGAAAATAACAATACATTAAATACTGATAAAACATTTTTTTTTTAAATGCTACTTCCCATGGTTTTGACTTTAATTCATTATCAGTTTTAAAATAGGATAATTATTCACAGTATACCTTACTATTGGGATTTCTTCAAAATAAATTTTCATCGTCATATTATACATTATTAAATTATATACTGGGTAGAGAATTGAGAGTGATAAGGTGAACTAATGTCCTTAAATTCAATTCTGTTCATCTAAAATATGTTCTGTCACTAAAATGTATTGGTTCAGGGTTCAGGGTAGGTCGACGTTGTTAATACATTTTATCAACACTCCTAGTGCTGATATTCTATTAATTAAAAAAACTAAAACATTCTAAGACGAGTTATCACAAATATTTTTTTTTATTGTATACATTTTTCCCCTAACTAACAACCTTATCTATATTGTACTACTTCAGAGTTTTAACTGTAAAACAATATTATGTAATCTAAAGAAGAATTTTCTATTAGAATATTTATAAATTATAATACGAAATATACGTTTACGTATTTAGTTATTAAAATGTATTCGTTTTAAAATATATCAATATGTATATAATAACTTTTAGAGTTACAGAATAAAGTGATATTTTAGTCAGTTGACATGCATGTTGAACAGCATGATCGATTCGAATAATGGAAAATAAAAAGATAAGGTCATCATAACATATTTGTCAGCAGCAAACAAATTATTAAAAAGTTTTTATGTTTCAATGAAAATAATCTACTCGAATACAGTACCTATGGTAATAAAGGGAAATTTATATTTAAAATGAAAAACAAATATTTACGGAAACTTTTTTTTGTAAACTGTAATTTAAATTTATAATGATATTATAGTTATTGTTTATCAATTATCATTATATTTTATTTTTTTTAAGTTAGTTTGATATTGTATTTAATACACATTTGTGTCATGAATCTTATTTTAAAAATCTTGTAATTTTCTTTAAAAATATAAGTTTATTTTAAATATACATCATAAATTCGAATTTCAATTGAATATAATTGAATTTAATGATATTAAATACATTTATATCTACGTTATATTATGAATCAATTTAAATTTTCTGATTGCAGTATTAAATTCTTTGATAAAAAAATTAATGTTTTATTATGATTTGATTAATATGATATTTAGACCTTTAATATTACGATATTATTTTATTCTGAGTTTAAACATAAAATATTTATTGTTAACTACAGTTTATAAAAATTTAATACTGAGTGAGTATGAAGTATTAAATAAATAAATTTAAATTATAACCATTTAGTAAACAGCCGACAAGTTGTTTAATAAGAGACTAATGACATTTTTAGTTAACGTAATTTAAGAGTGGATACTATATTTGTAAAATTACGTATATTGTGACACATAATAATTAAGATTATATTATAATACAGCATTAATTATAATTATGTTAAAATATAATCAATTTTAAATAATATTGCAATTAAGAACAATCTAATTTAAATGTATTTAATTTACCTTGGGATAAAAATTATTTAAAAAAAAAGTTTAATAATTTAAAAATATTTAATTATCACTGATTTTTATTTAAAAAGATGCCATATAATTTTGACATAACAAATAATTCTTAAATATTTAATTACATAACATACAAAAACAAATTTTTTTTTAAATTATTTATTTATTAAACATTTAATTTTTAGTCGAGTAATTTGAACACTTAATATTTTTTATTATAGATGTTAATAAATGATAAGTTATCATAGTTTTCAAATTATTTGAGATGATTTTAGCTCAGCAGGTTCTTCGTATTAAAATTGCATATACAAGTCGCCGTGTTACAAAATGATAAATTTTTTTGGCTCATTAATATGTTTGTATAATAGACAATAGTATCAAATTGTATTAATAATATTGAAAAAATATATTTTATTTTAATTTTATAAAATAGGTACTTATAACTTGATAGTTTGTTCATATTGTTCTGCTTGTTTTTTATTTGAAAAATTAAAAAATATTATAGGCTGTTTTGCTTTAGTTTCAAAATAAGTCTTATATTTATCTATTTTATAATATTTTAAGAATATTAAAGATAATAGTTATGTTCTTAAATTATTTTCTCATTAAACATAACGAATTAAATCAAAATAGTTTTTATTTCTGTCGTTTTCAACAAAAGATGTATATCCAGGAAGTCTTAATTCTGAAACCAATTTATAGATATTTATGTTTGTCTATCATGCGATTTTATATGTATAAATTAATAAGCATATCATATTATTGTAACTTATAATCGTGGCTATATTATAATAATTGATTACTATATTGATTAACTACCCGATGATGTTGTATAAATTAAAAGTATTTTCATCGAACTTTAGTTTTAAGTAATGTATAACCACTGATTTTAGCTTTTATATTTGAAAAAAATATTCAATTAAATAACGAAAACTACCATTGATTTTTACCAAATATGCTGTATATAAAATATAACAGTTAATTACAGTGTTTGTCTCCTCATGTTTAAAACTGTGACACAATACAATTCAACAATATGATGATATATCGTGGTCACTGGTCATATCGTTGATAGTAAAGTTTAATATAAGTACCTATACAATGCTTAACATAGTATTATAATTTAACCTATAAATACTCTTGAATGTTACGATATATGATGCAAGAATTATGATTTTATAGCCAAGTGTTATAAATTTTGTAGTTGGTATGATATAGAAGGAGTGAATTATTATTTTAAAATTATTTTTAAATAAAAATCCAAGCAAAGATTATAAATTATATATCATACAAATTAACATCATATAAAATGTATACTGTTTTCGTTCTTTGGTTTAAATGTGTATAATATATAGTATATTTCTGATTATAATTCACATAGATTAAATCAAATGTCTATCACTTACTATGCAATGAAAAATACATAGTAAATAATGTATAATACTTATTACTTACTAAGAACTTTAGAACTTGTAAAAAAATAAATACATTACAAAATTATTATAAAAATGGATATAAGTAAAATTCATATTCAAAAATGTGTATAAAAAAAAAGCATAATGCATACATATATTGTATAACTAATATAATTTCTCCCTTACAATTCAATGAATAAATAAGTTATAACTTAAAAAATGTTTCCCAAGAAATAACCATTAAACAAACAATTTTTGATTTAGATTCAATAAATGTCAATTTGGAAAGATTTATTTAATTTGATATATTTTATTTGTTTGGTTTTTAATTAAAGTTATTCACCATTGTATAGTTTAGTTAGTAATAATCGAGTAAATTTCCTACGGTGCACAATATACGTAATAAATTGATATTTTGATAAATGTATTATTTCTATGTTTTCCCATTATTTCAATTCAAATATAAATAAATATTTTACGATTTCGAAATATATTACATTTTAATGAAGTTTAATATATAAAACTAAAATATTTATGGAGTAAATTGTATTGTTTAAGATTCCTACGGACTTCAATCACTAGACGCTGATGACCGTTATAAAAGGAACGCTTACCATTTCGGCACCCCGGTTAAGAGGAGGTAAGAAACAAAATATATAGCAATAGCTTAATAACACAGTTGAATTATGCATTGGACGCCGCCATTTAATATTTATAAGGCATTCAATATAACAGGAATGAGAGAGGATTCATGAAAATTGCATTAGACCCAATTGTTATACAACGCATTATTCATACCAGAGCATAAACATTTTCCGATAAAACACATCCATTTTTTTAATTGAAAGTTTTGATATTATTAAGACTCTACAGTAATTTTTATGTACGATGTAACAATATACCTACATAATATTATGGTTAAAAGTGGTTCTAGAGTATATGGTTCTTATCTGGATAGCGGACGTGCCAAACGTGACTTGCCTTTCGACCCTGAAGAATTGATGGTGTTGATGTCCCTCCTGGAACCGAATAAGGCTCGAGAAAAATCCAGGCATGTAATCAATAATTAATAATAATTATTTATTTAAATTTATTATCATGCATATAAGTAATATTTATATCGTATATGTTATGATTAATATTATTATAATAGGAAACAAATTACCTATAATATTATTTAATGATCTTCATTTTAATTTAATGACGATTTTATGCTATTTAAGCTTGAACGTTAACATTTCGATTGGATTTTAAAACAAAATATAGGTGCAAGTTTTTCATGTATCAGTTTTAATATTATTATTATTTAATAATATTACAGTTTTATTTTATTATTACATTTAATGTATTGTGTTTTAAACGTTGTTGTAATGATAAGTTGATAATAATTAATGACACAATAAATAATAAACCATTATTTTGTTAATATCAAATTAAAATTCTAAGAGTTGAACGTTTTAGTTGTATACGTCATAATCGTACAATTGTATTTTGCCCATACAATATAAATTATAGAGCCTCTTATGAATTACCGAGGACAGACCCCGGGTGGTCATATAATTTAACTACAATAGAAAATTGCAACATTATTAAGGGACGTCCTTCTTTGAAAAATTCACACATATATGCTTAAAAAGATTTACATTATAGTAAATTATGTAGAAAATATAACGTATAGTTAACTGCACACGGTTATTGTGAATTGTGTGATACATACACTGCAAGTGTTTCATGGCCATATCCTGCAGAAATTCTTAATTTTTTTTTTCAACAACAATATATATTCTATAACGCTTTATGTTCAAAGACCTTGTACAAGGTAACTAAGAACTCTTCAGTGATATTATAAGTTTAACAATACCCAATAAAATAATATAACGTGATTTAGTATTTAACACAAAACTAAAACTTAAAAAATGACGTTCAACATTCTTAAGAAATTACGAAAATATTTATGTTAAATAAAAATTAAATTGATTTGCCTCAATCTCTAGTTAGGAACAAGAGACAAAAGTGAGGAGAGTGTGAATGCTGTTTTTGTCATCACAAAATATAATTTTTATAGTATAATATTAATTAATCAAAAATAATCGTTGATTTACTAATATGTAAAGTGTATATATTTTTAGACGTCCCCCACAAAGTTATGGTCAAAGTTATGGTCAAAGTTATGGTCAAAATTATGGTCAAAATTATGGACATGAAGCAATTTCATTTGAAGATAATGAAATACCAGATGAAGATGATGAAGATGACATCCAAGGTGAGTGTGTTTAATCATATAAAATATCACAACATTTTACAACATTTTTTATCCTGTGGTGTAATAAATGTATTAAACGTTCGCTCAAAAAGTTATATATTGTCATATAATTCACACATACTTTTACTTTCAATGCGTTATTACGATTTTTTCCTTAAATGGAATACCGAGGTTACGCGTTACCAATGTTTTTGCTTGAATTATTAGCAGCAGCCATTAATTGTCCTATCTCTTTTTCTATACATTGATATCTCATCGCGTAATTTTACTCGCTTATTTATATTATTATATAATGCATAATAATTTATTAATATAATAATAATATGTTATTAAAGCCAGTGTAATTTCTTAGGTTGCATACTATTGATTGTTATAAATCATTATTTCTATACTTAAAATAATAACATTGTACGATTAATTGTTACAGAAGTCTGGGAGGAGCGCCCTGTTGTACTTGCCCCATCACCGAAAGATTTCTATATAAATAACGAGTTTCAGCGCAAGCAGAGAGCTCAACATGGATCCAAAGTATGATAAAAACATCATAATAAAGTCATCATATCTGTTTTAATAATTATTTTCAGGGTCTAAACCACTATCAAGAGGAACCGCAGTACTATAGATTGTCAGATTTCTACCGCTATTACAACTACTAAACATAATAATTTATTAATGTTACTATAACAATAATTATTATAATATACCTACGAGTACGGCGATGCTGTTTCACTCATCTAGTGGCATTTATATACTTTACCATCATCTTTAATTTATAATAAACTTAACGTTAATATAATGTTATGTGTTATACTACTGAATCTAAAAAAATTAAGATATTATAATTATTATATTATACTATTTACCTATATTATATTATATTTATTAAAATTAATGCATTAATATCAAGATATAATGATGAAGTTGTAAGTTATGTAGAAAAATGTTTAATTGTTTTGAATTTTAAATCTTTTAAAATTTAATTATATGATTTTAGAGTGTATTAGTATTAAATGTGCGCATGTCACTATGTATACATATTTGATATTATACAAATAATTATACATAATACTTGAATTACGAACTATTTCAACAATATTTATACACATGATCCTTGCTCATGTGGTTAGGTTAGGTTATTCAATGGGTTCATAAAATCGACTCTGCTGAAATTATCATTTTCCTAGGAATTTTGTGTGAGGTATATTGTTTAAGCGTTAACGTGTGGTTGACTACAGTAGCGTAATTATGACTTAATTAAAGATAAGAGGGGGAACTAAATATATAATATGTGCATTTTTAAAATTACACGTCACGAAAAAAACTGATGTAGGTACTTACTTGTATTATTATTAATTGTTTCATCGAATTCAAACTTAAAATAATTTGTCTCCTTTTATACTTTTTTACAGCCCCTTTCCTCACTATTAAAAATTTGTTTATAATAAGATTTAAATATACATTTTTATTTTTTAATTAGAATCACTATAATTTATTAATGTTTTTGAGTATTAAATTATACATAATTGAAACATAAATTTAATAATATTCTCAATTTATAATTATACATGCTTGATAAAATTCCACTTTACGTATAGTTTCATCAACAAATGCTTATTCAAAATTATGTTTAAGTACAACATAGAAAAAAAACGGTTGTAAACTTTCTTTCGTGATTGCTTTATTATGTTAGGTTATACACTTAAAATATATGTAACTGTGTAAGTTATAACAGTAGAAAACAAAATTAAAAATTAAAGATAATTCATTCGCTGATTTAATTTTATTTATAATAATTATTCAGATACAATATTACGTTTGGAAAAGTAGTATTAATGTATTTATTTTTATATTAAAATATTTATTTTATAAAAATACTATTTCTACAGCAAAAATAAAAGAGAAATAATAGTACAAATATTACGGTTATGATGAGTGAATTGAGGATTAGCAAACGGAGCCATAAAGAAATAAAATCCCCTTAAATATAATATGCTTTTACTACTAACCATTTTATTATAATCTAAATGTAGACGTTTACTTTGCTGACCAATAAGAGAATGCACCGATTCTGCACTAGTAGGATTTCTCCAGTGACTGTATGTCGCACAAAGAGGCGCAGAACAACTGATTTTCGATTTTTGTTATGTCATTTGTGTGATTTGCTAGCTTAATTTTAAAATTTACATAATAATTCTTCCCTCAAAAAATCAAAAATAGATACACGAAGAGACCGAGCAACAGGTATCTCTCTAGATAATAAAAAAACCTAAATATTTTTGCGCATAAGCTTTGATTTTATTATTTAAAATCGTCAATAATAATACAATAATATTGCATATTATGCATCCAATTGCATCGTGTATTTTCTTATTACAATATGAAGAAAGTACAAGTGATATACATAACGATAGTTTCTTTAAATTGATTTTAAAATTCTCAAAACCACGCCCGGTAGAGTTGATGATTAATGACCGTTGTGTCTAAATATACTAATAGATTTTTCTACTGTCCCCCAGTAACTACAACTACATCAATATCACTGCGCACAATATGTTTAGTTTTTTTAGTGATAGTTATTTTTTATGTGTTTAGTCTAATATTATACATCTAGCGAAACGAGTTTAATTTAGATTAGGACATTTATAATATCAACTCACTATAGCTGCTGCATCGCTGCCGCCGCCGCGTATACGCGTATATTGTATACCTATATATATGTATCACGGAATGATTGTTTTATCCTGGACCCGACAATATACCAGGGAAGCATACCAAACTTTTAATTTAAAAAATAGATACTTACAATAGTAAAATGTTTAATGTTGTGTTCTTAAATGCTTAAATAGAAAAAATAAAAATATTTTGTTCCCTGAGATGATTATATTGCATGGTTCACGACAAAATAATATACTATACGTCAAGCGACTTGGTCGACCCAAAAATAAACGTCTTTAATGCACCATTACTAAAGCGTTAAACGACTAATGATAATAATAATTGTATAATACGTACAATATCATGTGCCGCTACTCGTGCGAGTTATGCGAAGCTCGTCGACGATTATTATCTTTCCGCTGTTGGATCACCAAATGGCGTCTGTTGTCTACCATTATAGATTGGTAACATTTACGTATTTAGACTGCAGAGCTAAAGAGATGTATGTGACGATGTCACTGACGCCTTAAAATATAATATCATAGTAAATATCCGAGTTTCAACGATAATAAAAATGAAAATATATTATCATATTGTCGGCTGCGATCAATATTTAAGTCATTTAAATTACGAGATTGTTTAACCCGACAACACCATTAGGTGAATCTTGTCAATTGTTTATCAATAATTTTTCTGGTCTCGTTTTCAAGGGTTATCGGAATGATAACTTAATATCTATAGCAAATTATTCACAAGTGTAGAAATATACGAGTAAAAAATTTCATTAAAATCAATGACCTGACTATATAGTGGCGTAATTCTAATGTATAAATACTAGAAACATTTGAGTTTTCAATGTTACAATAAATATTATTTATTATTAATTAACAATTATCATACTTAGCATAAACAATATTATTAGTTATAGTTTTAATTTTTAAGATAAAATCGTAATTTAATTTTAATTAAATATTGTGAATATTATTTGTTACTTATTATTTTGTTTCAATAAGTAAATATTTCAAAAACAAAGTTTAGATTTTTTTAAAAATAAAATTGCGTTTAATTCACAATATGATGTAATATTTTGTATATTTTTCTGATTCAAATAACATATTAATTAGTTTTATCATATCTGAAATATGGAAGTTAAAATACATATATTAATATAGTAAAATAAAATAAATATTATAACAATATGAAAGTGAAAAATGGAAATAATAACCCCATGAATTTTTTTGAAAATATGATGCACCTAATTTATTTTAACGAACATAACAACAATAACTTTTATTTAACACTATATTTTATTATTTTTTGGATTTACGATGAAAATAATAATTTTTAATTCTATTATTTTGTCATAATTTTTTTTTTTTTTTGAATATTATATATGAAATATTTGCCTATAATCTGTTTAATATAATTTATATACGTGGTTATATATTATAATTTATTGTTATTGAAATGTTTATATATTTAAGTTATTCTTCTTTTTATACATTTTTTTTTTTTGACATTATTGATTTGCGTGGAAAACTAATAACTTTGATAGGTCACAATACACAACCATATTTCGGTTATCATTAAACAAGCATATTAATATTGTTTTGACTTTTATCCGGCCAAAAATATTAGTTAATATGTTTATTAATATGATGTATAGGGAATTCGTAAATGTATACAGTACCGATGTCAAATAATCATTTTCGCCGAAAATTAAAAACGCTCTGTTTTGTAATTTGAATATAATTTGTTTTATTTGTATTTCAATGTTTCACTCTTTTCAGATTCCCTCTAATTAATAAACCGATATATTCAGTCATATTTTTTAATAAGAGCTAATTAGATCCACATAAAAATTATAAAAACAATATTTGAATAAATCAAATTATTCACTCGTAAAATAAATAAATTTTATCCTATTTATAATGATGTATATTTACAAGTATTGAATTTTATTTAGTAAGAAATAATAATCTTGTTTTTGTATTAGTCATAAGTCATGACTCATAACAGTTTTAAATGTTTGCGTACCTATAGTAATATAACCTATATTATACTAATTTTGTTTTATATTTTTTTAGTTTATTACAGATTATTATTATTATTAGAATCATTTGACATGTCATTGTTAGAAGTTTTGAATTTTAATTGTAAGAGCTAAGATAAGCTGGAATAGTATTAGTATAATATTTTGGTAGAAATATAGAACATGCTAAAAAATATTTTCTTATTTATATCAAATTTACGTGAAATGTAATTTCTTTATTCTATCTGTTATTATACTTTCAAACGGTTTAAAAATATAAATAATATTCATACTAGTTATAATTTTAATAGAAGAAAAATGTATATAGAATTTCTGTATAAATATGACATACTAATAATATGACTATACATAATGATTTGTAAATAAAATTTACAAAAAGCATAAAATATACGATTGTATAAAAAAAACAATTAAAAACACGTGATACTTTAATTTTTTTTAGTTCATGGAATAAAAACTTGGTAAAAGTATATTGTATTCTGAGTGTAGTGCGCGAATCGGTGTAAATGTAATATTATATCTAATTAACGCGATTTTAATTGCCATAGAAGACGACGAAAAAAAGAACACATCACGGGCGGTAGTTTTAAAATCATTAAATCGTTGAATACCAACTACTATAATATATGATAGTCATGCGTTGAAAACACACTATGACGAAGGTCAGGAATATAATTATTAAAGGAACAGTTTTTTTTTTCTAGTGTGGTCGAGAATCCACATAAAAAAACCAAAAAAATATACTTTTGTCATTCGTTGCTGCTACTGTCGACTACGACGATGACAACCGCATCGTAAATCACAATTAACTACTTGGCATAATAATATTATAATATGTTATTACATATCACTATTATTATTATTATTATTATTATTATATGTATGTTCAAGATGTTCAAGTTTTCAAATTGTATGATTATATTATTAACGCATTCGTACATAATATAATAAAAATTGAAAATAATGTATGGAATACATTATACAGGTGACACGCGTTGTAATGTTATGCATATAGCATATGTAATATAATATTAATTACTTTCAACTATTTACTATACTAACTCTAATGAACCAATGTGTTTTTCGGTTTTTTGTTTATCAATATTATGCTACAGTAGTAGGTAGGTATAATTAGTTCATTGATCGCTATCCGTGTCCTTAAAACATTTGTGTTTATTAAAAATAAAAAAACACTGTTTATTTGTTTTTTCTTAGTTCGTTATATTTTTATGTAATTTTTTTTTCGTAAACACAAGTTTTATTATTACTAAAATCAACAACCATTAAAACGTCTGAAATAACTATTAACTATCGAGTTAGTTAATTAAGAATATAATTTGATTTCAAGAGAAACTCAAATAAAAAACGCTTTAATTCCTAAACGATAAATTATTTTGCGTACTATCTACCAAAAATATGTTTCATTATTTAAAATTTTTATATTTAAATATTTTCCCATATTTGTTTCTTATCATATATATTTTTGGTATAGTTTTCAATAAATATTTAGAAATTGTATTGTGTTTATGAGCAATTTTTGAGTTTTGACTATAAGTGAATTTTTAGAATGTTCTGAATACCAACAAAAAAAGTATTATGATCTTTTTAAAAATAAATAATGACTACTAACGTTGGTTAGGTATAATAATATTATATTTATAAATGTGAATTATACACGATAATATACGAGTTCGCTTGTACGAACGGTAAAATCTAACAATTTATTATATTATTTGTAAAAGTTAGATAAGAATTATTAATGTACCGTACTAATGTGTTAAAATAAATAATTCTAAGAAAAGAATGGCAATTCGAAATTATATTATTGTTAATTAATTATTATTGACTTCATGCATAACAGCTAATTATTTTAGTCGATTCCGTTAATAATGCATTTATAGTTCTTTTTAAATTTATATTAAGAGTATTCTTGTATGGTAACTGAAATACAGTTACATGGTTGTAACCTAACCATTGGTTATATTATGGTACTTCGAAATTTTAATTTTTAATTTTTAACGATTTAAGACAATATTAAATCGATATTTCGAAGTCACAAATGCATTTTTTCTTAATGAATTATTATGTATATTTTAATTTTAAATGTATTGAAATCCGCTCCCTAATGATAACAATAGAAATACGGTCTGCAGAAGTCGCGTGCGTCTACTAATCACTATTTACTATACCTAACTTTAGTATCA
This sequence comes from Melanaphis sacchari, assembly GCF_002803265.2. Lineage (NCBI taxonomy): Eukaryota > Metazoa > Arthropoda > Insecta > Hemiptera > Aphididae > Melanaphis > Melanaphis sacchari. The sequence continues at coordinate 1,265,590 of NW_020271284.1, forward strand.
TGGTGTGGTAGTTGCGGCTCGCAAACCAGACAAACCGGTGTAGTTACGGTGTGAGTGCAGTGTGTGTGCGTGCGTGCGAGATTGGCCGCGAAAGGTGCACACGGTGTGCGCGCGCGCGCGTCGAGTTCGGCCTGGCGCAGTCGGCCGGTCGTCGTGGGACGGTGGTCGTCGCGTTGTGCAACCGGTTCGTATCGTCGTCGTCGTCGTTTCTTCGTTTTCTATTCATCATTTATCGTCCGATTTTTATAAATATATACCGTCGCAGTCGCCGGACTTGACAGGTATCGTATATTTCGGCCGAACCTTCTGTTCATCGTGCGATGGACTACCATTACGACGTCATGAACTGCAGGACTCCCAAGGAACAGTTCACCGAAGGGGTAAGTGTATACACTCATGAGTCATGACATTTGACATTTTCACCACCCTGACCGCGATGTACAAACATACAACGGATGTAGGATTAGCGACTTACTGAGGCGAATAATTAGTGTAAATCCATTGTGGTCACTATACTACCGTGGCATGATAACTCGACTAAAAAATTGTATAGTTAACGACTCGACGTCCTCTATTAATTTAGTTGTAATCCCAGGTTAGGTTTATACTTATTATGATTGTTATTATCGCAACTGTAGTGCACAGGTCCTATGTACTGTAATTTTATTCTACTTACTGTACACGCGATATTAATGAGACGTGCCCTTTCGAATTCACGAATATCTACACTATATTTTATAGGTACTTAAGTCTGTTATTACGTTACTAGCATAGACAATTTATAAAAGAAAACTCGTTATAATGGAATATAGATATAGGTATATGGTTCTGCGTTTTATTTTTGTTACGATTAAGAATAAATAGTTTTTTTTTGCTAACGATCTTCCACGTGAGTCGACATTATTATATTGTACAAATTTGTATAGGAGTTCTTCACGTCCGGTATTGAACTCTACTCGAGTGGTGGTCAGTGAACTGAACGACCGGTAACGCACAGAGCTCGTACATATTATATATATCTACCTAACAATAATAATATATAATCCGTCGGACACGCTGCCCGAATTACCGAACACGTCGTCACTCTTCACCTTCGTATGTAGTATATACCTTTTAACAAAACCGACACGCATATGTTGCATCGTAAATACGTTTAGTCGGTTTCGCAGACTCCTTTCCTATGTATATTTACGAAGGAAACCGTAAAATAAAATCGTAGTTTAACGACATCATTAGATGTACTATTATTGTTATTGTAATAGCGTCGTATTGACGGTAAACGGTTCGAGTGGTGTAGTTACATTCTTCACGACACCCGTTGATGGTCGGAAAGTGAAAAAAAAAAGTTTTTGTACGTAGTCTTTGCCGCCGTGGCGTGTTTACCCGCCTGATGTAAACACTTAGAGTTTTCGAGGATTCTTGTTCCCCCACACAGTAATTTATACGTACCTATATATGCGGGGGTATAAATGTGTACCTATATACGGCTATAACTGTCCACCGAACGTGTGTATTATAATATTATTATAGTTGTACAGCAGCTTGCGTAAGTTAAAACACGGTCCGTGTTGTTGGTGTAACGTGATGTTATATAGCACGTTTCCATATAAATAGTATGGTGATGGTCCACCGTGATTTCCCATTCATCTAAGTAATATAGGAAAACAATATAATGCGGTGAGTACATACATTCATGAGTCGAGGCTTATCCATAAGTCATAAACTCATAACTATATTGTATAGTTATCTAATATTAAATTAGTTAATAAAAAAAATAGTTAAATATTTTTATAGAACCTTATAAACAATTAAAAAATTTAAAAAAAATTCTTAAAAATAATATATGGTTCTTAAAAAACCTAATACCTATAGTAATTTAGGTTGATCGCATTGTAAGCAACTATCAGTCAGGATTTATTTTTTTATACGGGGGCACGTGCCCATCTATCACCCCCACCAAAATTACGTCACTCAAAGTAACGTAAGCGTATGTGCAATATAATAGTAGTTATAGTAATAAAATATAACATTGTAAACGATACGATAATGATGACTATTCGTAGGGGTCCACGGTTTATATAGCCATGTACGCCTTCGAGATGCTGCGTGGGTACCGTTGATGTGTGTATGATATTATGCCTCATTTAATATTTATTTTATATACTTACCTGCCTACAAATTACAAATGTACAACAGCTGTTTACAATAAAGATAAAAATATATTAATATTAAAACAACGTATAATATATATAAATTTATATAAATTGTCGATACATTTACTACGGGTGTCGGTGTAACGTGTAGCGTGTTTGACTTTTGTGTCGCTTTTATTTTCTCCGCGCAAAATTCGCATTTACGTGAGAAATATAACACTTGCGGCGACACGCCCGTTTTACGATTTGGCCAATTTCGTTATCAGGTGCTATTTATTATACCTTTCTTTTTAAAACAATATAATGAAATAAACGACGCTAACGCGCGCGATGTACCAGCGCGGAATATCGCACTCCGATAAGACCGACCTCGGCACAAAGCGAAAATTCGCGAACACGAACGAGACATTAAAATTAAACGAAACGAATGGCACCGTATCCGTCTCCATGAGAATTTTGTGCGACGATGATATTATACTAGCAAAGGGATATCTATAGGATTATATTTATATACAGTATATCCACCAACCCCTATTAGTGCCCTGACTGCAGCAGCGGTAGGTTTCAGGGAATGTCGGAATACCGTGGTAAAAAAACAAGACAAAACGAGCCACCTATAAATACCCCGTGTTTCGAGAAATTTTCGTTCTTTGCCCGACAACTGATTTCATACGTGCTGTGTCGTGTGTTCGCTGCTGCAATTGTTACGCCACCTCAAAAATATGACAGATAAGGTAAGATTTTTTTCACCCGCCTGTTTGGTAAATTTTAAATTTTTCATAAACTAGTTTATAATATTCCACTTCTGTATTGTAGCACCCAAACTCGATAAGGACATTCACTGATGTCATATTTGCCATTACCTCTCGCAGTTATTACTAAACTACTTCAGTTAACACTAAATTATCACCCTTTGGCCGAAACCCACTAACTCTTTAAAAAATTTAATAGTTCTCTTCGCTACGCCTCTGCAGTCGGCATGTAAATATACATAAGGCGTTGCGGGTTTTTATCACCGAAAGATTTTGTTCTGAAATGCATACAATATGAGCATTACAAGCGCGACAGGACCTAAATGTTGTTTGCCCGTAGATAATTATAGTATTTTAATAATATGTCAATTTATGATATTATCGAACCGTTTCCCGTTTTAAAATCAAGGTTTATCGGGGGATGTTCAAAAATAGGTACCTACCTATTTATAATGTATAATCGCGCCTATGTCAGATAAATCTGTATCAGAGGTAAGTACGCGTGACCTTTATAATTATCCATGTACTATTTATTATGAAACACGTACGTACATGGTGTATAATATAATGTGATTTTTCGGGTTAAGGCCGGACGCGTACTCGTGTATGTGTGTGTGTGTCGTGGTAGAAGGGGGTGGACACGCGCGATCTCCCGACGCTGCCGCTGACCAGACCGTCTGTTGGACCGTATCGGCATTGCACCTTGCACATTATAACGTATAAAGTTATTATCAAAATACACGCGTCGTCAGTGTGGTGGGCGTCTGACCTTGAACGGATGAGTTGTACTTCAAACCTGTGAGTGAGTGTGTGTACGCTACCACGCTGGGAAATCAAAACGAATTCATGAGTCGGTTGACGATTCTGTGGTCGTTTCGTGACGTGTTGCAAACGTATACGTGTAAATGTATGTTTAGACGTTTATGTAGTGTTCGGTGATACCTACTCGTTCAGCCGAGAAATTCGTTCGGTTTTTGTGTGATGTTGTATCGTAGGTAATTTGTATTTATCAACACACGTTCGCACTACTGCAAATAGTAAACGGCAATCATTACACGAGTACCTATATATAATATAATGTACACCCAGTGGATTTGATATTATTAATGATTTAAAATGTTATTTTAAGTGTAAAATCATTAAGATACGACCTGCAGTCTATGTAGCTGCCACGTGATAATAACTGAATATATAGAAAAAAAAAATGATTAATATTATACTCTTGTACAGAGTGATTTACCGAGCGTGCTCATCCCTTATTTCATTCAAGTGCTTGGAATTTTTAAATGTATTTAAACACTATACTTTTAAATTCTTGAATTTTTTTTAACTACTTAAGAGTGTCCCATGATGATACAAACTTCTATTTTTCAAATGACAATTTCCTATTTTTTTACAGTAAATAATAACTTACAATAAATATTGTTACTAAATATAGTGGATAATTTGATTTTTCTAAGTAACAATGTGAATGAATAGATTTTTAGTTGTTGTAAATATTCTAAATTTTTATGTTAAAGATAATAGTCCTTAAAAATCGTTTTACAAAATTAAAAATTATATGAAATATGAGATCTTTAAAATATTGTACATTATACCTGGATCATTTTTACAAACTATGAATGCTAATAAATAATAGTCTCATAATCCTTAAAATCCAATGTTATAAACCTGTTAGTATGAGTAATAAGTTATTATCCTTAATACACATAGTAAAAGAATTTAAAAATTACTTGTTTGAAATTTGATTTTGATTGATTTGTTAACATTTTCAAACTAAAGTAGAAAAAGAGAAATTATTTTCAATATTTCAACAGATTACTTACCTATTAAGTATAAAAAAAATTTAAGAATTTGAAAATATGGTCTTGTAATATATTTAAAAATTCTAAAAATCGGTTTTTTAATTATTACATTATTAAAAAAAAAAAAAAAAACATATTTGATAACTCCTGTTGTATATAATAGATATATTATTAATATGTGTATGCTGTCGCAGTATGCGTTATTCGTGACGTTATATATTATGCATTATGTATGCATAATAATACATATTAAGTATTTGCAAAGGAACATCCGAAAAATTTTCAATCGTGTAACACAATCATTGCGTACTTATAATAACTTGTGTTGTACAAGTTACGAGGATGATTATTATAAGCGATCGTGGTATTCCAATTATTTTAACATGTACTTAGTGTCTTTTTACGCACTTCTACTCGTATATAAAGTGTTTACATGTACTTAAAATATGATAGTTCTTATTATAAGGATTAATAAATTAAACTGTTAACCAAAAGTGGCTAAAGAAATCTGTTTTTATTTATTGTCAATTTTGATACCGACTTATTTTTTTTTAATGATTCGCTATAGTGGACATAATTATTTTTTATAGGATGTATATTTTCATAAATATACGTTTATTTGATCCTAATAATATGAAGCACGAATTTTCTTAATGCTGGTTTACCTATTATATTACCTGATTTAATTTAATTTAATTTTAATAAATAAAATATACTATACTAAATACGTTATATATTTAAATATTATAACACATAAACATACGCATAAATTATATAATATATATACATCATTCTTGTATATTTATGTATTGAACTTAACGATGTTTAATTTTTTAATTAAAGTTTTGAGTAAATATACATTCTATTATCACACTTAGTAAATTATTACGAGATATTTTAACAAATATTTTTATATACCTAATGCAAATATTTTATCATAACATTATATTAACAAAAATAATTGGTTCAAAATGTTTTTTATTTATTTTTATTTATTATTATAAATCACTTTTACTGATTCCCTTGAAACGATTATCTGTCGTAGTATTCTATTTATTATTACAAACTATCTGTACAGAATAGGCTCAAACAAGTACATAGGAACTCGTTTACACGACTTATATAGTATAATTGTACTAAAAATGTCTGCAAGCGTTTACTACATACGCAAGTGGAAAATTAACTGAATATTTTTTATTTATTTAACCCTGTCTTTGTTCATGGAGGTATGCATTTTAATAAATTACCAAAGTAACAATCACTAAGTATAATAATATTATTTTTTTTTCACTTTTATATTTCATTCACAATTGCATATTTACATAGTAGATTTTTGATATTACTATAGATTTAGTTAATTAAAAGTTTTTCGTTTTCAAATCCTCAATAACCAAGTTTAAAAAAAAAATATTTATACCAAACAATTTTTTTTATTTTGACTTATTTTGTTAGTATATAACTGTTATTTTTCATTAAATATCTGTATGTACCTTCATGTTTTTGTTCTCATTTAAATTTTCTTGCCTTCCTATAAATTTTTATAAAAGATAGTAGGTACAAGATAATATTCTGATTTGCAAATTTTACTCTTTAACCTTTGGTTTTAATCATTTTAATTTAAAATTTTAAGGATCTTTATTATTCTCAAAATTATAAGTTTAAAAAAAAATTTAACTTATATGATTTTCGTATCAACTATAACATACTTTACACACCCTGAATTTCTGCTATTAAATATTTTCTTGATATAATTATTTCAGTCATAAGAAATTCAAATTTTTTTAATATTCTGTTTATTTGTAGTGACATATTAAGAATTTTTTTTATGGGGAGAGGGATCAAAATAAATTTTAGTACCAACAGATGTAGAAATAATTATGGATTAGGTACCGTCTATATATTTGAATATTATGCACCTATATTGATTTATATTGAATACAAAATAAGACTACAATAAACTTATTATTTTACTTATTAAAATTAAAATTACAACTTTTTGTGGTCCCATGATGTCAGAACTATTGTTTGTTGTTTTGTGGTTATGAGATAATATATAAAAATGGTTAGCGCATGAAAAAGACCACTTAAGCTAAACAAATAAATTTATATACAATAAAGAAGATAACATTTTTTATGTTGTTATGTTTTTATTTTTTTTTAAACTTACTATTGTTTTAAAATCTATTATTGTTCAAACTTAAATCAATTTTTATATTAATATATTTAGTAGTACCAAAAATATAAAACTATGACACAAGAAATATTGTCTTCTATATTGTGTATAAATATGTTTTTTTTTTGTAGTTCGAGTGAGCCTTTTTCATACTAAAGGTTAGGTGCCCTCTTAATAGGAATAATATAATTTGTAGTGTTTTTGGCTAAAATTAATTCATTATTTTAGTTCGTATTACTAATAGTAATATAAATAAATTATAAAATATTCTTAGAAATGTTTAATACAAATTGGCGATCACTGACTAGCCGTCTCCACCTTGAATCATTTTTTATTTATAATTATTTATTATTAAGTATAAATTGAATATGTATTCAATCTACTGGATTAACCTACTTGATGATGAGGTATATTTGAAACCTTCTGCCTATAATACAGTAGAACGATTTTCCCAATTTTTGATGAGTAGTGTTTTAATACGTGTACTGCAGATGTATTGTTCTTAAAGAAATTTTACATTGTGAATAAATATAGGTACAATACTTAAAGTTTGTCTATAATATAATGTAAGTTACTTAGGTATATAGTTTTATGATAATAGTTTGTAGAAACGAGTTGGACTTATACAATTATTTGATGATTAATGGTCGGTCAAGAAATTTGTTTTATAAGACTATAATAAATTAATAAAATATCATCTGCTTAAACTGCGCATATTAGTTAGTTAGTTGCTTAAAGTCATGCAACAGCGGACAAGTTAAAATATTTAAAAATATGAGTTATAAGTTATAACTTATTTTTCTAAATTATCACCAGTAGGATTATTTGATATGTGGGAACATAATATAAATACCTCCGAAAACAATGGACAATGAGTCATGTGTACTTATTTGCGTAAACTCGCATCTCGAACAAACACAATCTAATGGGTGTGTGTATAGTATAAAATGTATAATATAGAGTTCACTGTTTTCTTTAAAAACCTTTTATTGTTTTTACTCCTATGCAATATATATCTACTTGGTTTAATAAATTATTATAACTTTTTCCTCTAGGTAATGGTTTATTTCTCGCCGATAAACAAAATAAATGTATAATGTGTACTATGTGTTAGACTACGTCACTATGGAAGTAGCTCGATTTAAATTTTAAGCAAATTTGATTATTGCGTAAGTGCGCTTATATTGTTTTTATATTTCCGAAAGACTCAATATGTTAATTCTACACTTAATAAGTCTAAAAAGAAAAGTAAAATTGTATGAAGTAATTTTTTTAATGTTTGCACTACTTGGTTTTGTAAAATATAACTTGATACTTCATTACTAGAATAGAAATGTTTGCCTTGAAGAAAACATTAAAAAATAAATATTTTATAGTAACGGAAAACTATATTTTAGATGAAATTATTTACATGTAAATTTTATAGTGACAATGTATACTTTTAATAGTAATTTAAAATAAATAGGAACAAGTCAAACATTTGATATTATACTTATCAACTGTCATTAATAATCATAATATTAAAACTGTAAGCGTATAATAATCGCTGATACTGTAAAACACTATTCAGTATAAAATTATAATTCTAAGAATTTTTAGCGTTGGATGATGACGTGCTTGAAATAAAATCCGTTTTCAAAATAAGTCGTATTTATAGAGACTACTTACAAACTAGTTACTAGAGAGACGCTATGTAATATCTATAGCGCCTCGATGGCCCATCATCGGATCGAACGTGTAGTTTCAACTATAAGAAAGTATATAAAAATTAATATTGTACATAAACATGATAATAGTATACTCATATACATTTTGACATTTCTTCATTTTCATTAACTATTAAGTACTGTAATTCGAATTTCACTTTTCCAAATTAATTTTTGAATGGCTGAATTTTTGAAAAAATAACTGTTAAAAACTAAGAAACCTATTTTTCATTGAGTAGAAAAATTTACTGAAATATTATAATAAATTATATTGGTATAGCGTTATTATGAAATAAATATATAATACAAAACATAGCACTTCTGCTGTAATGAATAAGTTAAATGATAAATTTGACTTCGTTGAAACATTTTATATGAAAATTAATTCTGATCTTGAAGACTACTGTTAGTGAATATTTTTAAAAATATTATACTTATTCATAATATTTCTATTCGTAGTTTATTTTTGTAAAAGTCAAATAGAAATCGAATTAATTTTGCTCAAAAAAAAATTTAAAAAAATTGTATTTATCATATTTTTAAATATAATATTATTAAGTAACTATTAATAATTTATAAGTAGGTATTGGAATTTTAATGTACATCAAAAGTACAAAATATGTATACTCTAATGTGTTTATGATAGTACAAATATGCTTTAAAAATATGCACATATTTTTTTTTCATAAATACAAATATTTTTATATTTTATAATTTGTACTAAAAATTTATAAATAAGAACGGGAAATTTTATGTCAACTAGGGGTTTGAAAAACACAATATAATAAAACCTATTGAAAACATTCAAAATAAATATAAATTATATTTATAAAGTATTTCATTTTTTTTTTTTTTTCATTGTCAAATTTCAAATTGTATACTAATATATCAAATCATCTAATATGCTTAAAAAAATAGTAAAATTGAAAAATGTGCTCTTAAAACTACAATATTACTAAATAAAAAAAAAAATATACACTTTAACTTTTAGTATGTTTTTCATAATGTCGTGAAATGAATTTCAAGCTTACTTAACAATAAATCTAATAGCCCAAAAAACATGTAAATGCAATAACTTCCGAGCCCTACTTATTAGTTAATACTTTATATCAGCTTACTGCAGAACGTAATTTGAAGAATAGGTTTGTGATATACCTAAATAACTTAAAATTAATTTATTTTTAAAACGTCATTGTGTATAGTAATTTACACTATAGTAAAAAGTTGCAAGTCCTAACGAACAATATTTTTTGAAGTACAACAAAATAACTAAAATCTTTATGCACAAATGCATAATTCTAAATTTAAATTTATATGTTAACTGCTTAGTTAATATACGTTGAAAGAATATGGCTTAAAATATTTATATAAATATAATACTATTATATATTTCATACTCGTATTTTCACTGACGTAGTAGATTGCCGTTAAAAGGTTGTCCTTGCACCAAACCTGAACAAAATTGTTTTCGCTCTCTTCTCTCTCTCTCTCTCTCTCTCTTTCTCTCATTTCTCTCGCGTGATCATTCACTATAATATACAATACGTGTACCTATATCCACTGAAGAGATCGAACCATGTCCATATACGGTCGTTGGTGCCTAACTGAATGCAGTGACGTCACTGCTGTATCACGTGCCAAAGTGTCATCGTTGGTAATTATTACACCAGGATTGGATACTTCCGAATTCTTCAATTTGTTTATTTTACGTTTTCAAAAACTTGCATTTTGTTTACTATTTAAGTTCTCTGTGGCTTCACACATTTTTTTAACTGAGTCCTGATATGTTTTTGATTTAAATTATCAAGTAGGTAAATGTCTTTTTGAAGATAGATCTAAATTATTTATTCAAACGAGTAATTATAATTAAAAGTATATGATAATACGTTTAGGCATCTATCTAAAATTGTATTAGGTATTTAGGAATTCTATCTTTAGATATAAAATTAAATATGAAAAAATGTTTCAAAGTAAAAAATTATTTTCAAGTTATAAAGAATTAAATGCAGATTACTATGCTTGGTGATTCGCTATATACATAATACTGTGTTATATTTTACACGTTTTGTTTTGTTTTTGTTTCAGGGAGCTGTAGCTGATGAGGTGTATGAAGGAAGACCATGTCTGGAATGCCACGACAATTGCGCAGGATTCGCGCCACACCCATGGAGGTAAAAAATAATATGTTTTACATAATTTAACCAGGTCCACGTGTTTACTGCAACATGTATGATAAATGGTGTATATAAATTCTGGGTACATATACTGGGTTCCACCGAATGATAAATTAAATAGACATGATACAATATTAACGGATATGTTGACTATCCTCATTGTTTTACCTTAAAAAAATTAGAATAGCAGGTAACAATATTGACGGGAAAAAAAGAACTATGATGAATTATTACGGTCAAAGTAAATTGTTTATGTGTAAAACATGTGTTAAAATTTCAACCGATATTAAAGTATTGTTCTATGATGGTGTTATAAGTATTTTAGATTACTAATGTCCAATGACTAAGTGAGTCCGTCTGTTTGTTTAGTTTCATGTTATATCTATTTAATAATTTTATATAAATGTCTGATTAAAGTTATATTTTTGTAATTTAATAGTGAACTACAAATAGTAATATTATAGTTACAACTAAACTTTCTAATGTATTTTTGACCTTCTAAACGGTTTTCCGAATAGAAAAAAAATATTGAGAACTCAAAAAAACAATTATATCAACATATAGCTTCCGTATAATTGCTAGGTTTTCCAAAGTAACTTCGACACTTTTTACACTGGCTGTAAACAATTATTAATATAGATGTATAAAATAGTAGTTATGTCATATTTTTATTGAACTTTTTAATTTTATTATTATTGTTTATCATATAAAATTAATAGAAATTAAACGAAAAATCAAGATCAAACTTATTTCAATGAATCATATTATCACCGTTTTAATCTATTACATTAATGCTATGAAAACATAATATTATACAAAAATACATAATTCGATTAAAATGTAAACATCGGTAGGTAAGAAATTATTTTCAGTAACCGTTTTAATCATTTTAATAAAATAACGAATTGCACGTCCTTATCGATAAATGGTCAATGGCCATTTGATCGAATACACTTAGAGTAGATTTCATTAAATTTCATTAGAATAATTCCTTTTTTCTTTAATACACTTTGATTTTAAAATTATCGTATAATTATGTAGTTTAACTCTTGATTTAAAATATTACAAAAAATATATAATTGTATGTATTAGATGCCTATGGTATCTATGTATACTTGCAATCCTAATTCCATTTTATTTGTTCTAAAAATAATGAAAAACTTTGTCAGTCGTTTAGCTTTTTGTAAATCGTATGTGTTTCCATGACTATGTTTAGGCGTTATGACTTATGAGTACTGACTGTTTGGTTTTTTAAAATTTATCACACTCAATGTGTATAATATCATATTATATGTGATTAGTATATGACAGTTAAATGAAGAATTTCATTATTCACATCTTGCACGCTAAATGATGTCATACATTGTATATTGTTTATGAACTCCGTAAAAGGATGTAAACGTAACTAATATTTATGATAAATAATTTATCTATCATTTATACAAACATTAGACTGCGGGACTTTTTGATTTTTTCGTTAAGTTAAGCCTTTCAATTTTTATCAACACGAACCGTTTGAAATATGTCGTGTTCTATCAAATAAATACAATTTAAAGAATTAATTTACGAAATTGCCATGCGTCTATAGTCTATACAGCATTGTTCAGCTATTATTATATTTGCTATTAGTTAGTAAAACTGTACGACGGGCCTTATTGAACCATGACCACGGGCAATTGTAATGATGTTGAACAAGCGTTAACCAATGAACACGAAACTTACTGTCTTTGATCGTGTTTTCTTTCATTAAAAAAACTATCATGGAGTGTTATGATGATAATAAATAATAATTACATATTGCATTTAATTATATTTTACATGATGGTAAGGTGGTAGACAACGATTGTGGAGTTTTTGAAGCTCAGTCATGAGAGGGAGGGTGATGATTGAAGTATTATGAATTGATACTGAGAGTTTTGCTTTGAAGTATTATATTGATATTTTTAACGGTAATATTTAATTTTTATTTTATTTAAAGTAAATTTTATAATTTCATTATTATTTCTATTTACATACAATTAAAAGTCAAGGCCAACTTCCAAGGCGAGTAGTGTAAAATAATATTGCATGACTATAATGTATTAATATATTATTATATATTGTACAAATAAACTACAAAGATACCTATCTATTTAAGGTATCGTATACTATATAATTCATAAGCTATTAAGTGATATTTACCATGTTGTTATTAGTATATCACTAAGTAGACTATTGCCATACAAAAATCGTGCGTATACCTATGTTTAGTTGTATTATAGCCGAAAATATCAGAGGTTGTGGGCTACAAGCTGATTTTTATTGCAACGCCTCTTTTAATACACCAGACTAGCATAATAATCTCGACGCTACACGTACGCGTTATAATTCTCCCTGTCGTATATTAGATACACATAGCATTCTAAATTTACGTTCAACATTTCCAATTCCTTTTTTGTTTTGTTTTTAATTTAAAATTAAAATAGTAAATTTAGTGTATAACAATTTTAAAGATAGTTGTTTTCTGTATTTTAATTTTTAGAGTGTGTTATAATTGTTTATGTAAATACAATAGGTATATCAATTTGAGAGTACTTAATACTGTTATAATTAGACAAAAATAATTTTACCTTCTATTTAATCGTTTATTGAATAAGCCATTTATATTATCGTAATATTATATCGTATATATTTGCTATATTTGGCTCAATTATTTCTGAAACGTCTTGAACGGGTTTTCGCCAATCACTTGGTATCGAAACAGCTCATTATAGGAATATCTCATATAGTTGAGGAAAAAATGATAACTTGATGTGTGGGTGTGATGGGTGTAATAAACCAAAATTAACTTAACAGTTAACGTAAATGGTATAATAACATTATGTGAAGAATTATGATTGTGGCGTTTCAATCAAACGCTCAACTGGTGGACTGACGACGTCTGTGCCTCGTTCATGTACGTTTATATAATATAATATAACTTCAAATAACATTCAGTGGATTTTGCATACATTCAAAAATAAAATTCCGTTGGCTTAAATATGTCTTGCCCGAGTGTTTGTATTAAAATAAAATTAAAATAACAGCAATTTTAGAAATAGTGACACGAATCGTTGGCAGGTGCGCAGCGTCCCTCTGTTTATAATACAATAATATATATAATTTAACGCTATACGATGTAATATTATTATTATTACTGTCGTGTGCGGTGTGACGTACCTACCTCCGACAAAATATTGTTATTAATTATTATTATTGCTACCATCATCGTTCGGTGTGTTGGCCGTCGGCCACGTGCCGCGCAAACGGCTCAACGGCTTGGAGCGAATTCGCGCGCTCCGACTGCACCGGAAGCGCGCCGCCTCCTCCTCGGCTTGCCCAAGTGGTTTACGTGCACTTCCGGTCGCATCCGGTATCGTAAATAACCGTTTACGGAACTGTTTTCGCCGCCCAGCAATTATCCGCGTGTACACGCGCACAGCCGCACACGCACAATATGCATGTACATACCTAACAAGATGTAGAAAACCTGTGCCGACCACAACAACGGCGGCAGCGCAGGCTGTTTTATTTTATATTTCATGTTGGTCGCGTTTGCAGTTGGCACTCGGCGTCGACGGCGAGCGCGTACAAAAATAAACGACGGTGGCTTGGCCGAACCAAGCTGACGCGGTAAATAATATCATATAATAGTCCGGTGCCGCCGCTATACGTATGTTCGAAGCAATATATTATTATTATTATTATTATTGATATAAATTATAACGTACATACCTATTACCTATATAGTAATATAAGTAATCATGGAACATTATATTGTATTACTTGAGGTCGCGAAGTTCTAATAGTGATAGTGCGCCGTGATGTGTTTTGACAACTCTCTGCTGCAATTTACCTACCGCTGCTGCCGCTGTGTATAAATATTGTCTCTTTTCGTCTTCATCGTCACCACTGTGTAATGTGACAATATGAGTTGTATACATCTTGGTGTATCGATTACATAACGTTATTATAATATTAGTCAGCCAACAGGTAAGACGACCGATCATTATCCCTTCTCCCGGCTATGACCACCACAAATCTCTCATTTGTTTGTTTTTCACGAATATGACTCATTGAACGTTTTCAGACAACATTCTATCTGTAAATAATATTTAAATTAAGTTCATACCTCAACCCATTTGACTCGATTTTTGACGAAATGAGTCTATAATGTTTACCATTTTAGTAAATGCAACAGTTATCAATAAAATAATAAATGTATTTTCGATTTGTTCTAGCCGGTAATTAGTGTTGGCTTCATTGTTGATTTTTTTTTTAATTTTGAAACTTTTTCCTAACTATATACAACGTGTGAAGATTTTAACAGGTCTATTAGTTATTGATTCGAAATTGCTAAGTAAAATTATTACAGTACGATTTCGGATATTTCTAGTATTTACTGGAAGGTCAACCTGAGACAATCGCAAAAAGTCCACGAGATTTCAACATAGTTAATTTTCTATATACTTATCTAAAATAATCCAATAATAAATTTTACATCAATATAGAAATCCGTAAAGCTGTTTTTCTTTTTCGTATTAACGTGGCAACCTCTAGTGGGCACTAGACAAATTCTACACAAATTTATAGATATCAATCGGTATAAGCTGCAGTAGGTACGTTCTTGTAATTCTATAGTCTCAACAAAGTCTACGATATATTACTATCTATATTATTTAACGGATACCTACAAGACGCTTTACGCTGTGAAACGTGTATAAATTGTGAGCTTATAACTTATGTATACTATATTCATAAATCATAATAATAGTAATATTATAATTGAATATTGAACCAAGCCCTATATATTATAGCGTTTCAAATTTTTATGCGAAGTTTATGACCTGAGAATGAACGAAATGGCAGTAAAACATTATACGACCTCGAGTATATTATGTATAACATTATAATTATTATATTATAATATAATATTATGAAAATAAAATATAAAATGCGTCACGTATGGTCATTATACATAGTGTACTCGTTGAACAATACAAAATAAAAAACATCGATACCTACTACTACAGAACATGTCTACATCTATGTCAGTGGCGTAACTAAGAAAACGGCTTAGTCCTCCCCTCTTCCATCAATGAAATAGTTAACCGAAATACTTTTTTTTTTTGTTATTTTCATATTAAAGATAAATACATATGTATATTACTAATTAATGTAAAAAAAAAACTGGTTAGAAAGCAATGATTAGTGTATAATAGCATTTTGGGTATACAGTTTCCATGATTGGTCATCTTCTGAAAGTACCGCAAACAGAAAATAATAAATGCGTCGTTATAAAACCAATATATTTTTCGCTTTACCCTAAAATAAAATATAAAATCTAATGGTATGTGTAGGTGAGGATGGAACCATAAAATGAATTTAAAGTTAACAGGGATGGTCATACAAAATGTTAACCCTAGATAAGTCTATAGCTCTAACGTCCAAATAATATGATAATATTTTAGGAATAAAAAATTTGAATAATAACTCAAGCTGCGTAGTATCCAGAGTTTGATTAAGGACAAGTATGTTAATAGTATCACTATTTATAGAAATCATTTTTTGAATTGTTTTAACACGACTAGTGATACGTTTAAATAATGACGGCTATCCTTCCAACGAGTCACATTAATAAACTTGTCGAATTTTTTTCTTATTAGTTAACAATTTTAATATTTCTTTGTATTTCATCAAATATTTAAATTTGACACAAATTTGACAAATTCATTTTTATGAATACGTTTTTAATTGCACATAAACAAGGTCTAACTTCCATCGTCGTATCGTGATGCCTACACGCAATTTAGTTTGCAATATTATAATGTGTAGCTTTGTATATACGATTGAAATTGTAAACAACGAGTTCAAAATTATAATACGTTTTGGCGCTATTGGATTTAAAAATTATATTAAACACTACGTATACATATAATATTCAACAGATATGTCTTAATTTAGATTTGTGTTTGTGCTATTATTTTATTTCATAGTTTATTTTATACATGCGACGACGAGTGATGTAGGCCATAGACGTGCGCGGTTCATACGATTTCAAATAAAGCGACGAAGACAAAACAAAGCGCGTGTCCGAGTAATAGAATAACAAAATCATTGTGATCCGTCCTTCAGGAGTGTTGTATTGATTAAATGTGGTTCATCGAGGTGTTGTTATATGCAGAGAAAAACCGGCGAGTCGGGTTTTTATCGTATTCAATCGAGTCATTTTGAAATAACGTCGAAAGCTAAATCTAATTGCGACGGTCAACCTCATACTGTATCATTATATGTATAATATATTAGAAAAACTTACTGTAAGTTAGCGAGTGTAAGCTGTATAATAATATTATACTTATGTTTCATCCTGAAGCGATCGTTGAAAAAAGTTCTTTTATCTATATGTGCAGTTATATATCGTATAATATCTATATTTTACATCACAATCTCTGAAGTCACATCAACACGTCTAGTAATAATACCATATATACTATATTATAGTTATAATATATTATACAAACAAAATTCACGAAACCGATATGGTGTGATAGTCTACAATATTGAAAATCAATCATACATTATGTAATAATATATAGTATATCTTCATTTTATACTATCTGATTATATTATCACTGAACAGTCATTTTCTCGATAATTGCATGGTTTTTAAAATAATTGTGTTTTTACTATCTAAGTTCGAAATAATTGTAACTTACTGGAAAGATCCTAATGATCCTATATTGAATGGATATTTGATTTTTATACTTTGAAATTATGAAAAATATAATACTCAGAATTCAGAATTTCAAATTAAAAAAAGTGTGATGTGCCATAAAAAAAAAAAAAAATGTAAAATATTAGGTAATAAACTAATAAACAATAATATTGAAAAAAGATATTTAGATATTTATATATTTTTTTTTATTTTTTATATTTTTATATTTTTAGATGATTAAATCGATTTTGTTTTTCAAATATTTTGTATTTGAATGATTAATTAAAACAACAATTTACTGAGGAAATTACTATATGATATAGTGATGAAATAATCAACATGTCCCATATTGTAAACTAAAGAGAATAAAAAAAACTGGGTATTGCAGCACATATTAAAAGTTCATATACTATGAATTAAAAAAAAAAAAATTTGAGGAACATCACGACATTTTATTATACTAGCTATAAACCATATAATGAGATTTTATTAGTTTCTACCATTCCGGTCAAAAGCCTTTCGCAATTATTTTATACTATGGATTTTACGTATTTATAATATTTATAATATTATAACGGTTAACCCGCGAAAATACAAACAACTGTTGGACTTTACATTTTTTTTAAATATATATATATATTTATATATTTTATTCATTTTAAAAACAAACCAATATAAAATAATACTAATAACAATACAAATGATTAACAATGCAGGTGATTAAAAATTTACATACATATAATTATGGGTATGCAGTATGCACACCACGCATAGTCCAGTACACACACGTACCTGCAGTATTTATTATATTATAAAAGTATAAAAATATAGTATGATTTTTTTCTAGTAAAATTAGATTCTACGCATGCTGTTGGGGGAAGAACGGGAAATAACGTATTTATAATATATTAAAATAATCGTACTATATTATGTATTATAATCGGGCGACGACGACGGTGTACGGTGTAGCAATACGACAACGCTAT
The DNA here is from genome assembly GCF_002803265.2 of Melanaphis sacchari. NCBI lineage: Eukaryota > Metazoa > Arthropoda > Insecta > Hemiptera > Aphididae > Melanaphis > Melanaphis sacchari. Next base: position 1,284,072 of record NW_020271284.1, read on the forward strand.
AATGATAATATAGTATTATGTTTATAATAATATGTTATCATTGTCGTCGTTGTCGGTACTACCGCACACCGGAAATCGGATGCCCCAACGGCGTGGAGGGTCGCCGGCTTAGCGGACGCCGATTCAGAAGTCGAACGCGTCATTGCTGGGCTTCCTGTAGCCCGTGTTTCCGCTGTCAGACCGGCTAACCACCGCGTTGAAACCTGTTTCCGGATCAGCGGTGTACTCGACCAGCCTCATGGCGCCATCAGGTTCCAGAACACTGTATGCTCCCTTGACCACGTCACCCTCTCGCGCTTCCCATTGGCTCTTCACGTCGTACGTTTCCGGATCGTGAACCGCGTAATCGAACTTGTATGCTTTGGGTGCCTGTCGTACAAACACACGAGTGTTGTTGTCGGTTATTTGAGTTATCTTCGCGACATTATAAAAAAATGTCCCGTCGTCATCATTGTTGTTATTATTATTATTATTATTATTATAGTATAATATATCATTATTACTTATCACATTCAACGGACATGGCGACGGGCTAAATAAGTTCGTTGGAGGCTAGTCCCCCTCCGAATTGCCTTTATCGTCGGGCGATTGGATGTTGGTGATAAATCGGACTAGAACCTAACTCGCACCGTTATCACAGTATGGTAAAATAACGAGAATGTCCGATGGTGTGCGAATGTTTACTGGACCGTTGAAGTTAGTGATAACGGCGATAACAAAAAAAAAAAATGAGCGAGATGGCGTGTACAATATATCGTATTATATTCCAGGCGGTTACGGCCGGTATACGATTATAAATATTATTATTCTCCGACCAGACAATATTATTATTATTACTGCCGCAATAGCTATTTGCTGGCGTAGATTTATAATGCGACGACGGTATTGCTTAACCAATAGCACTTTACCAGCTGTTCCGGTCCGTTAAGAACACTGCGCACTTATTTATATGTTATCGTGTATGACATTGTTGTTGGTTATGTTTTGTATTATTTATCCGGCTGGGTGATCGTGTAATGTAATTTTTAGTCAATTTAACCGAAAAAGAGCTATCGTACAGGTCGTTGCCGCATGTAACCGATACGGTGATACCATAACAATACGTTGTAACGTCGTGTGTAAAAATGATATTGTATCGTATTCAATTGGTTATCGCGAACGAAAAACTGCAAACCGAGTATACCTGTTATTTGCAGAATAAACGTTGATATCAACTAAAACGTTTAGCGTGCTTACATCCTTTGTCACGTATTACAAATGCTGAAATGCACAATTGTCGACGGAGGATTGTTATTTGTCGTTTGGGTGGCAAATGCCGATAGAGCTCCAAACCACCAAATTAGGTTAACCTCGCCCTCACATGTAGATGTTTTTGGAGAAAATAATAGCAGTAATAATAATATAACCTTTTTACGTTGTAAATAGATGATAATATTTAAACGTACACGTCAGTAGGCTTAGATAGCTACCTAGTAAGGAACACCTTAATTAATAAAAAAAATATATATATAAAATACTGTTATGGTTTAAGAGATTTAGTTTTAACGTGAAAGAAGGTAGATCAATAATAACTTTCGCGTATCTATATCGTTCAACATTTTAAACACCTTACATACGGTGTCCAACTCAGTATCAAATTAAAAATTAAATTTCGCAGGTATTTAAAGTTTATGATGTCTTTTGAAATGAGATATGATTATCAGTCATGACAGTTTTGGGCGGGTATACCTAAAGAAATACGGATTCAAGTTCCATTTTTGAAATGTGGTCACATTAACAATCGCGTTTCGAATAATTAAAATAAATTTTAAAAAATTGTCTACTCACGTAATTTTCGGCTGACTCTGAGCTCTGGGATCGAGGTCCTCCTTCGACAAAAATCGGTATGGCCATGGTACATGCCGTCATCACGCTCAGCGCAGCTATTATCTAAAAAAACACACACGTATGTCGCAGATAAACGACAGTATTAGTAAAAAAATTTGACGTGTGAATCAAACAATGGAAGACGACGAGAAACCAATACAATATTACACATAACAATTTGGGCTCAGGACTTTTTAACGTTAAGCGTTTTTAAAGACATTATTTAAATATGTTTACTTAAAAAGAGTAAAATATTCATTTAAATAATATTATTATGAATAGTATGAAATAATGAAAATTGTAAAAATATGTAAAATATGGTTTTTAATATTTTTTATTTTTAAGTAGCAGAGAAAATATAAAATATAAAATATTTTTTTTAACATTCAAAAAAATACATGTTTTTTATGTAAACATTTTTTAAGCAAATTTCAAAAATATATAAAATTGAAATATCGTGCATCGAAAAAATATAAATATTAGTTTGATGGTTTTATTCAAATTTCTGACTTGTTTTATGGACTATTTAAAATATTTTAAAAGTTATAACACGCGCAGTAAAGCAAACAAATTTTACAAAAAAAAAAAAAAAAGTAATATGGAAAAAAATAATATTTTTAAATCCGAAATTCAAACATCTTGAAAAACATTAGTATTAAATCCAGGATCTTTGAATATGCTATATATAGAGACTTTCAATAAAAATAGTATTTAGTTTATTGAGTTAAGAGTACTGATATTACAAATTATGATAAAAGTTTACTCACTTGATACGACCTCATGTTGTAGATGTGATGATAGTGGATGGACGATGGGTTTCACTTTCGTGTGTTATATTCGTAATAAAATTTATAGTAAAATACGTTAGTATAATATATGCGATATATTATTATTACTATATTTTATCGTTTTGAATAATAGTCGTCGAAACCCGAACTATAGAACACTGATATCATACAAGTCCAAACCTGAGATTTTATACATTTTTCTAACGTCCCCCACATCGTAGGTCTCTATACCACCACCGTCACAACTGGTCATTTCCCGAGACACATTTTCCCGAATTGGACACGCGACACCGACGACGTAATCTGTTACCGCTGGGGAAACAGGGAGACGGTGGTAGGACACTCGAATGCCAAGGTCGGCATGTGAGCGATTTTCACATAGCCACAGCGTTTTCTCGCCGGAAATGTGGGTCAACGTGTTGTGGCTACAGTTACACCAGCGAAAATACTTAATATTATAAAGCTGAAAAGTTTGTATACTTGGATGCATTAATATCAGAAACTACTGGATCGATTTCAATAAAATGTATATCAATAGATTTCTCAAGGCTTGGGTCAGTGGTGTTTTATGATTATTATTTCTACCTCTACAGGTTGTTATAGAGCGGCTCACACGTAATTCTTATTTTAGTTTACAAAAATCGAATTACTAGTTAATTGAGCTAAATTAAAACCGAGACACATCATCGTATTATATTATGTTTGTTAATTTTGAGTAAAATAATACACAAAAGTATAAATGTTTATAAACCTAAAATCTGAACCAAAAATAATATATACCTACCTAGGATTGTATAATTTGTATTGTACTTACATAGTATATTATGACTGATAATAATTAATCATTCCTGTATATTTAATACAAACATAGACGTTATCCTGATTAAAATTTAAAATTTGGGAACTTAAATACAATTAAACAATTAAATTTAAAAACAGTACCTATTGAGGTTTGTGTATTCTTGGCGAATCCGACTTTCAAGTTCACGGTGTTCTGAAAATAAACAATATAATAGCTGAACTAACAAAAATGTTTATATTCTTGGTATTTTATTTTCAGATATTTGTTTACCTGCAGATTTTTTTCATCTATTTGTTCGTATATTCTATATTATGTCTCCAGATATTTTTTCATGGATCTTGTGGATGGTTTTTTTTTTTTTTTATCAATTCAGACAGATGCTGCACCATTATTTGAAGTGCAAAGATCATAACTATTATTTGTTCAGGCGCATGCAAGCCCATTTCCTATGCTAATAAACACCGAATAAATGGTTCACTGACAAGGCTATGTTAAAAATTACTCATCCGATGAATACATTTTTTAATGGATGAAGTAAAATTATACAGCATTCTTGAGTGTTAAAAATTGTAGATATATATGGTATTATGTAAAAAAAAAAATATATGATTTTATTGGAATTTAATTTATTTGATTTATGCAAAGTTTTATTCATATTTTGATTGTTAACATTATTTTATCCACAGTATGTTATTGGTTTGAATGATTTTTTCAAACGTTTTTTAAAAAATTAATCTTTTTACGTGTATTATGAAAAACATACATTATAATAGAGTGTAACCATAATAAATTCAACAATACTTTTAAAATATATTTTTATTTGTAATATCTTTTTATTTATTGAAATTTTGGTGTTAAACTTTCAATACATACTAAACTTGATTTTTTATCACTGCTTATTCATAAACACTAAGCGTATATAAATGTAAGCAAAGCTTACGATTAATTTATTTCATTACATTTTATCATCGTAAATGAATTCATTAAAATCTTGCATATATTTATATATTTATGTAATATTTGTGCTAAATCTTAAAAAACTAATGTGAACCAAGTAATACAATATTGATAATAACTAACTAAACTGCAGTTAATTTAATATATACAGTCATGAAAATATATTTTTATAACATTTTACATTATGTATTTTAGATATAACAGTGCAGTTATGCAACTTTGACGGCTCTCAAACTATATGGATATTTAATATGATCGATCTTATAATTTTTCTCAACGACCGTTGTAAAAAAAAGAAAGTAAATTGGCGACTTATTTAGTACCTATATTATTACATTTTATCACTGTAATAATGGTGGGGAGGCATTTCCTCATACTTGCCTATAAATCTGATTCTGTGCGTCATCGATATAATATTCTTTATACGTAAACGGGGATCCGTGTAGTTTTCATTGTGGCGAGAAATTTGTTGCCGTCCGCTGTTGTATTATATATGACTATATATGAGTACAGCCGATCGTTTGTTACGCGATTTAAATTTTTTATTGTGTTTGTTAAAAAATTTTTACCGCGCTAAAAATTGTTTCACGCGATAATGTTGTAAAAAGACTCACATTCCATTGTGTACGCGCTGGTACACCTTTATTATTCCGATAAAAAGTTTTTAATACACTTAACCAACACACTCGATTTTAGTTATTGTCGTCGATTATATTTATTTTATGTCCATTATTAAAATTCACTCTTCAATGATAATGTTTTGCAGTCTGCACGTTTGATCATAATACGGCAAAATACAAATATACAACTGAACGCGCAATCAATTTTCTTTATAGGCAATCGTTTCTCGAAAGTTATTAATTACTGCTTTTAAATTAAACTGCTAACATTTCCATACCGTAACGTTAGTACTCTTAATATATTCCATTTGTATCGCACGTACATTCACACATAAATATGCGTAAAACTTTGATTTTAATGAATAGTAATATATTGTTTTTAAAATATTGCATATACTCTTTATAGTATAAAATAATTTAAGGTACTTAACGTTGACAAATTTTGTAAAAAACAATATTTTTAAGAAAAATTTTTATTTTTTAAGTTTAATATCAGTTTATTTATAATTTATATATTAAAAGTATAATATTATAACAATAAAAGTAGAATATATAATTTAACGATGAAAGTGTTTAAGGGGGAAATCACACAATAGTTTTTTATAAATATTGTCTTGATCATAGATCAAATTGTCAAAAGTTTCTCGTCCGGTTTGAAAAAAAAAATAAACAAAAATAAACTATTTTACTGTAATAGATGCACCATATTTTAGTTTAAAGTTTAAACCGTCTTGGGTTGCCTGGTAGCGATCTTGATGGCAATGTATTGGTGAAGTGTTTCAAAGCTACAGAACTTTTAAGATCAAATTCCTTTTGTCTTTTGATGATTGGTGAAGGTGGGAGTTTAGCTTATTTATGTTCATATAAATGGAGCTTGATATAGGTTCTTAATTAAAAGAGCTGTAATGTTTAAATTTAAATTTATGGAAACTAATATATTATTTGTACATATTTGTACACATATTATGTATTTTAGGATTCAATGTTTATGTATTTTTTAAGTACTGCTGCATATTAAATGTCTATTGTAAATATTAACATTAAAATTTCAAAGAAGGTATCCAAAAATTGATCTATAGGGAGAATGTATTATATTGAATTCATTATTTATAATCAAAATAATAATATTTTGAATATTCAAAGCGACAGTTGTTGAACTAAAATCCGGAAATCAATTTAATTTAGGGACATATTATAATGATATTAGACGTATAGCGTTACATAATTATAAGTATATGTTTAAGTGCGTTACACCCGTGTAATAATTCCTGGGGAAAACTTAAAAAAAAAAAATTACGATCGTTATATTATAAAATCAACAAAGTATACGGTCTGATACTTTCTGTAAAATGTTATTCGTTCTGGTATGCGGGAAGGTCAAGAACTGACGTGACAAACAACGGTGAAGAATTGCATGAATAAAATATACTAAGCGTAGGATACTGGATAACGTAGAGCACGACTGCTGGGCCGGCGAACCTAAACGTGCTAACTATTCTACTCTTATATTAATATTATTTTGATATTAAAGGTACATTATGCTTACCATTATATTGTGAAATATAAAGTTAAATATTATTTATACTGTTTTTAAAAGTATGATTAGTCATAGCAAAGAGCTTTTCTCTACAGTATCCGATTATGTAAATATAATGTTTATTTATTTCGATATGATATTTCAAACTTAAAGAGTGATTAAAAAATGTACTCGATTTAAAACGCCACGTAGATACAAAGTTATTTTATTTCATTTATTGTTTTTTATATTATACCTATTTTAATATGTAGCTTAATTAAGCTTAAACACACACGTAATTTTTTTATTTGATGAGTGTCTTATACAGTACTTATAGGGTCTTTCCAAATTATAGGAGACAAGAGTTATAAGGATTATGTAGAATTGTATGCATTTCCCATTATTTTCGTTACACACAATTTGAAAGAATCTGTCTAATATGTCTGAAATACATTTGTTTCATACCTTACTTATATTGTATTGTGCAAATGTGCACATGTATATTTTAGCTACCGTGAACATAAAAAACAAATATTAATAAATTATGTTACAATATATAATTATAAATATAAATGTTAAATTATAAATAGTATATAATAGGTAGGTACGTTATTATTCTCGCCGAATATTAAACGTTAAAGTGCTATACAATTATATTTATTTTATTTCTATTAAAACTTGAAAATTTTTTTTAATATTATAGTTTATAATGCGATAATAATTTAGTCTTTCTAACATTTTTCGTCGTTATATACGTGAATATAACGTAAATATACGTTATTTACGTGTGTTCTATATAATTTTTAATTTATACGTTAGTAGTTATTATATTGTTTATGTCGTCGTGAAAATTAAATTACATACTTAAAGAAGAGTATTTTTCATCACAAATCAAATTGTCGTATAATAAAAATATGTTTGTTGTGGCGATGTTAATGTGTCTTTTCTCAATAATCAAAAAACTTGTAAGTTGTATTTCTATCTTAAAATATTAAACGGTTGACTGATTAATGAATAATATACAGTGCGTAAATGTATAATATTATATTGTATCATAATGACTTTACAAGAAGTCTAACACTGGTGTTTAGGTTTGTTAAACATCAAAAAGTTATTATATTTTAGTGTAATATATAGATAAGCCTATTCTATTACTAATATTACTATTATTCATAGTTTATATTTTCTCCTCGGGTTTAATATAAATGGTATGATGTACAAATTAAGATTCCAATAATAAACAATTACAAATATTAATAATTAATAATTAATTACATTATAGTCATTACCTATACTTATTATTTGGTATAGTTGAACAAAGAATTATCGTAATTTGTAAATATTATATAATTATACTACCTAACATTTTTTGTGATGTTGCAGAATTTTACAAATTAAACGTAAATTATTTGTTAAAAGTTGGTATTTTGATAAAAAATTAATTTTAATATAACAAAATTGTGTTATTTTTCTTTTTAATAATTACTTCGTTATCATTTATATTAAATTATGTGCGTTTCTTCCATTTGGACCTGAATAAAATTTTGAAATGAACGTATAAAAGTCATAACTATAACTATATATTTTTGAAATACAATATAATTATGTATCTTTAAATTACGTTAATAATGTTTTTAATTATTTTTATATAACCATGTTTTTTTTTTTTACAGTTAAATTGTAAACATCCGCTTTTTTTAATTTATTTTTTAATTATTAGTGTAGCTTGCCAGTAATAAGGGCAAACTACGAGATAAAAATAATATTTATCAATTAAACATGTTATTTTTGAAGCAAAGTTGTTTACGATGCTTGTATGTTTGAAGTCAATTTATATTTTTTTAGTCCTTATTGATGGCTAAGCCACGTGTTTTCTCAAATTAATATTTTTTGGTTCAGGATTCTGGTAGCGGCTTATTGAAACAATTACCTATCACTATTGATCATATGAATCTATATTCTTTAAAATGTAAAGTTCATTTAAAGCCTAATATGTATAAGTTCTTAACAATTAATATATAAAATATTCATGATTTTTCTGGTTATTTAAATCAATTTTTATTTTAATTATGATCATTTTTTGTTCATCGTTGTAATATAAGCACGCTATCTAAAATGTATTTTATTTAATTGAATATTATTTAACATAGTTTATATTATTTATAGAGCGGTAGTCTTATAATTTACATTACTTTATCTTAAATTATATTATCTTGTACCTATATAGACAATCATGGAACGATGTGTAAAGTACTACGAGTCTGTGTAATGTATTTAAAGTATTATAGAATATTAATAATTACAAAAAAAAGTTACTGCTAAGAATAAATTAAAATGGGTAGATGCAATAAGTAATATTGTTATACATTTAAAAGTATAGGTCATTGTTAAACAATTACAAATTACTGTTAAAATATTACGTAATTAATTATAATATTTCAGTAAATGCGGATGATATTGCAGTAACAGTCAACAGGTATATATTAGTTAATTAACCGACTAACTCGACGCTTATTTGTTTTCAACAAATACTAAAACAAAAAAAAAAAAAGCTCGTAACCTTTTGACTGACATTTTAACAGTAGTCAGTAATAATATAGTCCTGAGGGAATTTCAGCAAAAGGTCTTTTTTGATGTGAAAAATTAAATCACCGACGCCATTTTCTAAATAACCGAAAATGTCAAAAGGACTGAGAGTACACTAAGGTATAAATATTGTATATGTATGCAAAACAAAGAGAAAGCCGGTGTTCGCGTATTTCTAATTAAATATTATTCAATCTGTTAAACAGTCAATCATAACTAATAAAATGCAATAGTATTCTATCGGTTTGATTGTATAGCAGCTTTTATACATATAGAACGCTGGACGGCGAACAAATATTACATATAGTGCTGTGGAGTATATAATGTATATTATACTGGGTATACTTATGTATTGTTATTATCGTGATTATGCGAGGTGCTATTTCGATAAATCACCGTCATAGTCGCGTCGTCTTTGAACTGACGAGCTTGCCGGGCGTTGATTAATCATAAAAACGAGAATGGTCTTAAGGGTGGGTTAAAAAGAAAGCATATACTACACCATTGACCTTTAACTTAATTAATTAGACTGCGCCAATCGGCCACGTTGTTTGCATTGGCAGGGTTATAAAAATAGTCTTTTCGACGCCGAGCCACTTGTCCGGGCGCACGCGGCCTTATACAGGGCGTGACGTCTTAGATCAACACAATATACATTTTTATGTGTATACCTATAATAACACCCTTCGCTTCGAATCGATTTTGACTATAGGTACACGTTAGTAAATTGACATGCTACGGTCCGTTGAAATTAAAACCTATTTCTATAGACGGTTTAAAAATTCTTAACAAGCCTTTGCGCACTAGCATTTATGTACCTACAATTTTATGTTTCGTTGACGCTGTTTATATACATAATATTATACATAATACACGCACATAAACATGTTTACTCTATCAAACTATTTTTTTAATAAAGGTCCGTTTACCTTGTACTATTATAGTATATAATATAATAATGTTATTATTAAATTTATAAAGCACTAAAGTGGTTTTTTTCATTCCAAAACTTTCGACGCATAACGTAATTGCACGAGTTTTTTTTAAAGGTAATAATAAAATATATGCATAGGTCATTCGGTTGTCTGTAAAAACAGTCTATAATATTATGTTGTTTTGAATGATCGACTGGGTATGGAAATATTAGAGTGTTAAAATTGAATTTCAAAAATATTTTTCGATTTCCTCATAAGAATCAAGTGTACCTAATATTTAATTATGATGGTAGATATCGGAGTAAACAGTAACACAAAAATGTATGATAAAATACCGAGGATAGATATTTACTAATTGGCAATTAGCACTTCCGACATACCTATCTTTATAGTACCTACCATCTTACCAAACTTACAATTTATAAAATTACAATATAATCATATTGTATCCATTCAATGTATATATTTATGATACTTTTAATATAGTTAAAACTAACTTTAGAAGACTTTTCTAGTTGACTTTGTCAATATTAAAATATGTTCAATTATTATGTATGTATTTATTTTTTTTCTAAAACTAAAATATTTGATTATTGATGGAGTGCCATCAGAGTTAGTGGCAGGAGCCTTCTATAACAATAGAAATTAGATATGGTAATAAATATTATAGATGCATTTTCGATTGAAGAATAAGATTTTGTCACCACTAATTAGTATATTTTTAAGTGAATAACAAATTGAAAAGTTTTTCTTAAAAATATCATCATATTTTATCATAATTGATTTGAATATGATTATTCGAAAATACCTTGTACGTAGTTATTCGTTTTTATTTCTCCTACAATAACCTATCAAATACTTTCCTTTCATAAAAGAATATCGTATATTTTATGTTCACTGGCCCACTCAACTGTTCATATTAATAAAATAATAATAATAACTTTATTTCATATTATACGAATAATAAAAATAATTAAACAAATATCAGTGAATATTATTACTATTATTTTTATTATTTAAGTTAAGTACAACAATTACAAATCATCTAACACATACATACACACAACCACACGTGTGCTGTCGTTACAAGTGCGTTATAATAAAATATATTACGGTAAATTACACCGTTTGCATATCCATGTCGTACGGGTTGTGTACTCAATATTATATTATACATAACAAACAAAGCGTCGTATTATAACGCGAATGTCGAGTGAGAACAAAAATATAAAAAAAATTTGAAATTTGACCTTAACCGAAGGTCAGGTTACCTAACGCTTGTGAGTACACATGACAGCGACTTCGAATAATATAAATACACATACTCGTACGTCGTACGACAGGTAATAATGCAGGTGTAGGTATTATGTTATTATGTACATTGTACACAATGCGCGTATAATAAAACTGTTTTCTCAGAGGGCGCGAACACCCCGTGGCAAGGGGGAAATTTGGGTGAGTATAATATTATTAAAATGTGGAAAGGGGAAATAGTTGAACAGATAAGTTCGCGAATGATTTAACGGCTTCTGACAGGCATGTAAAGCGTGCGTTTATGCACGCGGGTCCCGCACCGCCGAACTGTGATAAATTTGATCCGGCTGTTTTTCCGCCGCTTTTCTGGCGCAACGCGACGCAAATTGCGCCACACAATTTTTAATCACGTATACTGCAGGCATTCAATATCGCACGGTGACTCGCTCGGTCGGATTGAGCAAACCGGAACAAATTTGGCATTCGTGAGCAAAAAAAAAAAAAATAATAATAATAATAATGCACACCTAACCTACTGTCTGTTCCTTTACTCACTCTCTACCGTCGTCGCCCTCTTTCTCCCTCTCACTATATTTCACTCTTTCTCTCTCTCTCTCTCTTCGTCTATATGATTTGATCATTCCCCCTAATTGTATGTGACTTATGTATGGTGTATTACATATATACATTTATAAAAATATTATAAATTGGCGGATAAATGTCTCATGTCTTTCTTTTCCGCTAGAGACCTGCAGTAATACACGCTCGAAGCTTTTCGCTACTGTTATTAATTTCAGTCACGCGCAGTTGACCGTACTTTTTGTGAAAAAAAACATTAGATATTATAATATGTATGATTTATTATTAATATTCCTATGTGGTTCAGCCAATATAAAATTATATTTTCATACCACCGCCTCTGCCAATACAATTTTCATTTTACAAAATATCACATTTGCAAATTTTGAATTTCTGAAGTACCAACATAATATTGTATCTTTGTACACAATAATGAATATGAACAACAAGTGACATCATATGGTAGTGTTCTAATTATAGAATTCTCAAATTGTTATGACGAAACCACTATATTCTGATATATTTATACTTAACGCTTGACGATGGCGGCGTTTTATTTGTTATGTGACTGTCAAAACTTTTAAGGAAGACGTTATATTTTATCTATCTTTTAAATTTACAACAGCTAATTTGTATTTAACAGAATCCATTTCATGTGCTTTGTTTTGAATTGAATATAGGGAAATTTCCTTTTGTAAAATTTAAGAGTCTCAATGTTATTTAAAACATCTACTCTTAGTAGGAAAGCTTTTGTTAATGTTTTAATTCCAAAACAAGTTATGAATATTTTAATATTGTATCATTTTACATAATTATACCTACAACTCGATATAAAAATTAAAATATTAATTAAATAACATTCCAAATTCCTTCTCAATAATATTTTAAACTTTAAATTTATTAAAAAACCTAATTCACTATAATATTAAAACTAACAAGATTTGAATTACCAAATGGATATTCCTGAATTAAAATTTAATATTGTGTCTGTAGAATTTTAAAACAAAGACATTGACATTCGTGGGTGTAGAGTTCTTTTAAAAAACTGCATGTTGAAGCATTTAACATTAAGTTTAACCGTATAAGGTATTTGTATACTAATCATGTAATTATTTTGTTTATAAGATTTTTCATATGGAAACCGACTACAAATAGTATATATTTTTAACACACGGTTTGCAGATAGTATTAAATTGTTTTCGTAAATTTCATAATAATACTATAAAAAGAAACAAGAAACATAATAAAACATATTGTGTACACATTTTCATAACGTCGAACATACGAACCTAACATTTAAAATTTATAAAATCTACGTCACTTATGGTGACTCAATATTATAATGGTAATATATTTTCAATTACTTTCACTTGTTGAACAAAACCATTTAAAGTGTCAACTACCAACGATTTTGTATACTTATATCGCACACATATTTATCATATTACCATTAATTCAGTAGATATTTCACTATGAAAGAAAAATGAATATGTTAATTCATCTTAAATCTTATTCATATTACTCTTATGGTATTACTGGTAAATTGAATTGATTAAATTTTATCTGTTCAAAAAAAGAAATTTTAAAATTATGTCGTAATAAGATCATACAAAAGCTAGATAACAGTATGTTAATTTTATTCTTTTGATGAAGTACGTTTTTGAGTCACATAATATTCGTCGATTCCTAAACGGCTTCCGTTTTTTTTTTTTATTATTTTATTAATTTACTTAGTGTACTCCAGACATTCTTAACTACACCTCTTTTGAGACAGTCCTAAGTCTGTTTAAAGTGGGAAGAAATTTGTGTTGTAAAAAACCGGAGCTGTTTAGGATTTTACTCGATCGTTAGATCTTTTTGGACGGGAGTTGTTTGGAAATTGACTTTTTTGTAAAACGGGAGCCGAATGGGCTACGACCATAATATTGTCACTGATAAACTTGTAAATTTCATAAATAACTTAGTTACTTGATAAAATAGATTAATGATTTTAATTTATAGATTTAGATTATTTTATTCCGTAGTCCGTAATCACGCTAAATTGCAAAGGATATTTATGACGTACTAAATAATTGTATTACCAGCTTTGGCTATGTACAGTTTTTCTGATATGACTGTATAGTTTTCAATATAAAAATTGTATTAGCACTACCTATCGGACGTAGTTCAAACTATCCTCTTAACTTTCTTGGTATCTTTAATAATCCCTGAAATTTCGGTCAAAAACTATTGAGTATTATGCTTGAGTTTATAAACTTTGCAACTATACATATTTTCTTGTATATATTATAAAGATTATTAAAAATATCAGAGTCGATGTATATGTCTTATCAATCTAAAAATTTATTATCTGCTGACGCGTATCATTCGACGTTCTAGAAGGGTTTTGGTGTTGAAAATTATAATATATATGTGTTAAGTGCAGACCAATTTTATTCAGATACAACACACTTTTATAGTTTTATGACTTTTCTGTCCATTTGTTTGATCCATTTAATTATCTTTTAATTTCATGGTGACTATTTTTAATTTTATGATTTAGAGCTACTTTTGAAATTGCTCGTTTTGATAATTTCCGGTAGATCGTGGTTTGATGTCTACCCTAGATTAAACGTTTTTGCTTTTGATGTTTTAAAATGATATGATCACAAAATTAAAATTTTTGAAAATATTATTTACGATTGCACATTAGAAATTTTTAATAGGTGCAATTTAAAAAAAAAAACATGTTAACATTAACACTTGGGTAATAAAAATGTCGTCTTTATACCCAAATAGATATTTAATATTCGGATTTCAACACACAGTAAAAGTTATACATTATTTAAGTATCGTTAAAACGGAATGTATACAACATTTTAAAATGCTATTCGTAAAGTTTCCATTTTTCTATAAATTATTGGAAGGTGAAATTATAAATAGCTTAAAAATAAAAATAAATAAATAAATAAATATCATAATAGCAACGAAAAATTGAAAAAATATTTTCTCGTATCATATTGTGGTTAGGTATCCATAGATATATTTTTATAAATACATTTTTTAAGTGGTTATTGAACACGTAAATTAAATGTAATTATTTTCAATTATTATTTTCTTCAAAATTATGTATTAATTTTAAATTTAAGATATATCTAGAGAGATTTTTTGTATATAATTAAACAGTATTCTTAATTTGACTTTAATTATTATTATATGTTTTCGTTTTATAATAGTAATCCAAAAACAACTTTAGTTAGTGAGAAAGCTCTAAAATTATCAATAACTTAGTTTTAATTTATTTAAATGTGTTTACTGATAGGTACATTTTAATTTAAATAATATGCATTATATATTAACCAATTTATAATTAACCATAAAGATAGAAATTTTTTATATTTTACGAAGTATATTATTTTAGTGTTTAAAATAATACTATACACTAACCGATATATTGAGTGGATATAGATTTTATTTTAATTGATTGACTAAAAATTGTTTAGCAGAAATATTTAATCTAGTGACGTTCTACTTATATATTTTAAAATAAATAAAAAACGATATAAAAATAATATTATTACATATCTATTATTATTTATTACAGTTACAACTTGGAGACAATACGCATATTTTATATTAA
Source organism: Melanaphis sacchari (assembly GCF_002803265.2). Classification (NCBI taxonomy): domain Eukaryota; kingdom Metazoa; phylum Arthropoda; class Insecta; order Hemiptera; family Aphididae; genus Melanaphis; species Melanaphis sacchari. The sequence goes on from NW_020271284.1 coordinate 1,299,594, forward strand.
ACTAACAGTAGGTTTTACTCAGGGTTATCTATTACACCTACTATCTATATATAGTAGACAATATAATTTTATTTTAAAATCGAGGGTTATTTTTTTTAATATATATGATAATATAATTATTCATTAGAGGCAGTACCTACTATCTATTCAAATTTTTTTCTGTATGAGACTTTTATTATATCGTTGTATTATTTTTGATAGTGTGTTTCTCAAAAAATTATGTACCCATTCATTTCCTCGCCACTTGGCAATCAATTAAATAGTAGGAATACGAAGGGAAACTTAAAGAAATATTTGGTATAAACCCAAGTTTATATTATTTCAAATAAAAGACCCGTTCAGTTTGCGTTAAGAATGATAAGACTTTAGGTGTACCGTAGTCTTATCGAATAAGGAATTTGAATTAGTTAAAATTAAATTCTTATAAAAGCAAATAATAATAGAAACATTTAATCTCAACTAAAATATCTATACATTTATATTTTTGTATTTTTCTGTTATGCATTCTTTAAACAAATATGAAATATAATTTGCCAACAATAAAATTGTATCATACTCAGTAAAATGTTAAAAATATGCTCTTTCAATTCAATATCTTGGCGTGTATTTTTATATATAATTAAAATAAATATAATTGAAAATATTTAAAAGTGCGTCCTAAAAGGAATGTACTTATATTTTAAATCTTATTGTATTATACATCGTGACAAAAACGATTTGTTGTTGTTAATATTATTATTATTAATATTGGCGAACCGTGGGAAAAAATAATATAAAAAATACCAAGAAACATGACACGAATTCAATAAATTGAAAAAAAATGACATTCAGATTAAACGATCGATATTTCAAAAAGAAAGGGTCGAGCTGTTGCAGAGTATATTACGCCGTAAATATTATTATTATTAATTTTTTATGGATCTCAGTTATATTGCGCTGTTATTACAATAAATGATAGATTGACTGTAAAAAGGAAATGCATTAGTTTTCACTCTGGCGCGGGATGGAGAAATATTTGTTTTCAAAACCTTTTCTAAAGCGCCCCCGGTGGTTTTGACAGGGCCGCACCGCCGCGCACTGCTGCTTCCACTTGACGGGGTATAAAAGCGGTTCGTGCACTCGATGCCCAGCAACAGTCGCGACTTTTCTCAACTTTTACAGTGATACATTGTTCGTAAACCTTACCCCAAAGCACTTCTTGTACACGTTCGTGCATAATTATTGCATGTACATACGACACTATAAACCACAGCAGGTGACGACAAAATCTCGTTCGTGTAAAAAAAAATTGAGTCAAATTGGCGGTCGGTATGTACTACACTTACAGTCGGCACAAGACCACTAAAATTGTATTTATTATTAGGTTTTTGAATAATGCGATCATTATGATAATATTATTAAATGACATTAAATGCATTTATAATATAATTATTGGAAGTACGTTTAGGTAATGTAAGAGAACACATCGTCTATTAATAATAATAATAATAATATTGAGATTGCATTTATTATGATAATTGTGAGAGCGAATTTTACTTCAAATTAAAAACATTTTCTTTCACTATTAATTTTTCTTTAAACAAATATAAGGTATTTTCTGTTTTCCTTCACAAATTTTTTGAGTTTAAAATATGTCTATTTTTTTCCAAATGTTAAGATAACGTTATATTAACTTTTTGAATATTTAAATTATTTATTTTATTTGTTCTTTTTATGAAACGATGACAAAAAATAGTTGATTTATGTTCATAGGTTTAGGGGTTTTAACATTTCTAATATTAATAATGTATAGGTAATAGAAAATTTACAGTAATTTGTTTGTTATATTTTTGTTTTTAAATAAATTTAAAAAAAAAAAAATGATAATATTTTATCACTAAGATTTTTAATTTTAATTTATTTCAGATTTTATATTTAACTTTGCTTATGTACGTATAACAATAATTTTGAACAATATTTTTGGCCAGTAGTTAATAGATATCTTTTTAAATTCATAAGAGCGTGATAATTTCTTATTTCAATAATGAAGAAAATTGGTCGAGATTCATTTATTATTATTTTTTTTTTTTTGTAATAAGCAATAAAGGATTGCGGTATCTTAGTTTTTAAAGAAAAATAGACATCATAACTAATTTATATATATTATATATATATATGTATGTAATACTTATAAGTAGTGAATTCGATTAGTTGGTATATTTGTTTTCGTCGTTTCATTATAAATAACAAGGTATGTATTAACGATAGTCATCATAGTAGTTTATTGTACTTATATGTCAGAATGTGACAAAAATAACTAACAGAATATGCAATTAACTAAATATGTAATAATGCTATTTTTATAGTTTATATATCACATATTTAATATGATTATTAAAAATGATTCATTTTGTTTAAACTACACGTATTATACAGTAGGTAATACGGTAATACTTTAGTAGGTTATATTTAATATTACAATTCACCACTATAATGTAATAATGCCATAGAAAAAAAAGGTCAGTTTAAAATCTTTGAGGAAAGTTTTTAAAAGCGAACGATCCGGTATGTATTATTAGTTATTACTGTTGGCTTATATATTTGTTCTAATAATTCTTGACCACGCGTGGAATGTTCTTGAGATGATTAACTCGCTACTAAATGTGTTTCGTGAGTCGAAAACACATATTAACATACATTATGTAATTCGTCGCTAAAACCTCATCAATCTTTTCGTTTTACAAACATTTTATAGATCATAATCTCTCTCTGAACACTAATTCCTATTAATTGTAAGCATTATAATATAATATGATCATATGTTACTCCTACTTCCTAGTGTAAACGATTTAATTAAAAAGCATCTTTGTATGTTGTTGTGATTTATGTTTAAATTAAAACTAGCACAAAATTTTTTTTACATATACTTTTCAATAATATATATTCTGTGGACATACATTTACAACTACTTATATATACATCACAATCTGTGTATACATATACTTATTACATACAGTGTTGAGTGTATAGGTGCTATAATAAAAGTTTAAAAACACGAGTCAGAAAACTAAACTTAATTTTAAGTGAATCTTTGAAAAATTATGCTAACATATTTCTTTTAGTGAATTTATTTTTAAACTGTTGAGTCCCGTTAAGATTTTATTTTGTAAACAAATTAATTCTAACGCTAATTTGATTTAGCCAAATTAAAAATATAGTTTTTTCAACTCTCAGCCATGATGGACGCAATAATATAATTTCTGAAAGTCATTTTCACTAGATAAGCTATACCTAGACGAATTTCGACATGAGTAGTATTGTTAAAAAAAATATACCTATTCAGCTACACCATTATTTATTGTTAAATTGATATTTCATTTTTAATTTAATTTTTTTTTGTATACCTAGTACCTATAGTAAATCCATTAAAATATAATATGTTCTACTTTCATATATAAATAAAACTGCTTCTGTAATCATTATATTCAAAGCAAAAGAAAAAAATATACCACTAAATATGCTTAATTTCACAGTATATAAAAAATTGTATTTAACGCCAATGATTATTACCTATTCTATTTTTATATCAGTTGTAATTCATATTCACACTAAAAAAGTAACTTTGAAAATTTTCTGTACAATATACTGCTGCACTCGATGTGTCCAAATACACATTTTTATATTTTATACCATCGACGTAGAATGAAATGAGTTTTTAATCTATAAAGTTTTTTGATTCCTACTCGATAGTTTGTTGAGATATTCAGAAATAGTATTTGATGCTCGATATTATATTATCACATGTCATATAATGCAGGTTATAATAATATATTACCATAATATTAACTATTAATAGTTACTATTATATTTTGTTTGATGTTATTTAATTTCATACTTTTGTATGTCTATTATTTTATACTCATATTAAATCATATAAAATTATTGATGTATTTTATTTATAATATACGTTATTAAAACTATGCGTAAGCGTAAGAAACCGATTTAAGTCGTAAAATAACTAAAAAATATCAGTGCCACAATATAATTTTAGTAAGACATCCATATTGTTAAGTTAAGGTAATTAGATAAACATACATTTGTTTATAAAAATATTTTAAAACCACATGTTGTGCTGGTTTTATTTTATATAACTAATAAAATATTATTTTCATAATTAAAACATTATTAAGGGAGGTCTTATTGTAATAAACTAAGGGCCTTTGAAATATCAAAGGCTTACTGTTGACTTCCACGATGAGTGATCGCACTATGTTTACTAATTACGTTAGCTTTTAATTAATTATATTAACAAATACTTTTAAAAATTCGTATGTACCTGATTTTTTCAATTATATGAATAAGTACATTTTTTAGGAAATAAAATTGTTTTAATAAAATAATAAATCTTAACGCTTAGTAAGAAAAGTTATATTTAAGATGTTAATTCTTAATACTCTGAGTGTAGATATTATTTTTTCAAAAATATAAGCCGTATAAATGTTAAATAGTGTATAGTCCTCATGGTACTAACTATACTAAGTACTGTGAATAGAGCCATTTTTTCTTTTTATTATTATTATTTGTTAATTATTTTTTTTACTACTTTAGCTATATTAAAGGCGTTATCAGCGTACACAACGATAGAAAACAATTCCATTAGTTCGGTATGCCATTTGGGGATCAAGGCGGCTAGTCATTTGCGATAGGTAGTGATAAATAACCGTATAACTCACCACGTAGTCTTTAGTTAGTAGTCGTTTTTCGCCTTATCTATAAAACTACACCGCTGTTGCGTAAAAAAATAAAATAAAATACACCGTTTTAATTTCAATAAATTCGTGTGAACCACAAACCAACCAATAAAACATTTTGAACACGCCAATTACTCATCTGGAAGATGAGTTTAGACGCATTTTTTTAAATTTTTTCTTTTCGGTTTTTTATATAATTATTATATAATACCTTTGTGTCACTAGTAAGTCACCAGTTATATAGGTAGTTATGACATTATAGCTATACGGGATTCAATGCAAAGATATTAATATAATAATCTAGACTCAATTCAATATCACCATTTTAGTACATCGTATACACTAAAATTTTATAAAAATTATTTTTTTCTGATATGTTAAAAGCTGTAGGTGCAGTCGTTAATGGTATTTATATGTACGGAGTGAAGGGTGGATTTTCTAAATTCCTCGCACTCTATTTTTTTTAGAAATTACGTTAATATAATAGTTTGTTTAATTTTTTGTATAATGTATAAAACCCTCTCACAAAAAACAAAAAAAAAAATGATTTTTCTATTCAATTTTATATATTGTATTTACTACCTATATTTGTTTATGAATTTCTTTTATCATTTCTCTTATGATATAAAAAGGCCACCATTGTAAATAAAATTATAGCCGCAACAGTTGGTAGGTTATATTATAATTAAATATTGAAATTTTGGTGACTAGTAACTACTATATGGTTTGCGTCATGGGCACTTAGATTTAAGATTTTTTTAAGTAAACATATTGGAACAATGAAATAATATAGGTACTTCCCAATCCCTCAAAGAGAATAAAATATTTTATATTATCAGGTATGTATTATATACATTATACATAGGGCTTTCTATGAATGTCGTATACTTGTTCTATCAGAAGCAAATATTTTAATGATTTTATCACTTTTAATGGATAAAGTATATTGTATATACATTACAATTTCATTAAGATAATAATATAATGGTTCCTCGATTGTATTGATTTATTTTTTTTAAGTATGAGTGACATTATAATAAAATATCGGTAATGTATCTACTAATGTTATAATCACGTTGTTGCGTCACTTTTCGTGTGGTAAATAAACTCATACAGCTCATAAAACTATACTTGTGGTTCAGCAAATAGGAAGTTAGTCAAGGTGATCTATAGCAGAATTTACATTAGTTGTCAGAATATACTTTTCTAAACATCCTGTTAATATTTTTTTCGCATCGAGTGCTTTAGAAAATCTAATCTATTAAATTAATATTCCTATATCCTCCTTAAACTGATTTATTTTGTATACATGAGTGTTAAAAATATATAAAATAAACATGACACTTTTACAGGAGGTGATTAACCAAACATTATGCTTTCTCCTTAATTTCTTCAATAATGCAACTATACAAAATCTAATTTTTGGAATTTTTCAAATTTTTGAGATTTTTGTACTACTTGAAGGGTGATCTGTGGGAATACTAACTTTTTTTTTTAAAATGAAATCCCATTTTTTATTGTAAATTATTTAGCAAATAACTTTTCTGAATATTTAACGGAAAATTCGTGGTTTAATATTTGAGTAATTTAACTATGTTTATTTAAGATAATAGGTTCACTATTAAGTGATTGGAAGATATAGATGCTATGGTGATGTAATTTGAAAATATTAATAATAATTAATGTTAATCTATTAAAATATTAGTATAACACATAAAAATGGTTCAAGTATACAATAAATGTTTTATAAGGACTATTATTTTTAGTATAAATATTTAAATAATTGAAAAACTATCGAGTCATTTGAATTCTATTTAAAATATGCCAAAATTTTTAAAAATATTATTCGCAAAATAATCTACAGTAAAAAAAAATTGTTTTTGTTTGAAAAAAAAAAACAGAATAGTTTGTATCTTCATTCTTCAAGACACTCTTTAAGTATGACACTCTTTAAATAAACTTAAACATTTTAAACGTGGTCCTTAAGTATATTAAAAATTCCAAAAATTAGAATTTAAACGAATTCATTATTAATGAAAAAATAGAGGGGTGTATGTTTGGTGAATCACTCTGTATACAGTGATATTTATCAGTGTGTCTGTTTAACATATATACTTAGTGTGACACACACACTCGCACATTCCCGTTCGAACACCTATTTTTTTCTTCAAATCGATAATCAATTATCTGATTTGACACACGATACTATACAGGATACGACGATCATAATATTATATTTTATAGATGTGTCTACAGTCTTTGGGAATTGACCACACCCTTTAGTTTTTACCTCACACGCCGTTACTTAGGTATTATATTATTATTATTTATACCTAAGTATATTCAATTATGTATTTAAATGTCTCTCATAGACTCGAAAACAAAACCTTTATCAACAATATAATAATTATATAAAATTTGATATGTAGTAGCAAGTGAAAGTTTACATGGATTTTTAAATATTATCGTAAAATTAACAAATATGTTTTTATTATTATCTTTATAAATATTAAAACCAGTGGTTCTCAACTCATGGGTCACGGCCCACTTGAGGGCCTCGAGCAGTGTGGTACTGGACTATAAGACATATAATATTAACATCTTTAACGTATATATTTAAAATAATATTATTAAATATTTTTATTTACATAATTAACAATATCAAACGTTTGAATGTAGTTATTTATCTCATGTATTTATTTTATAATTAATAGGTACCAAATATTTGTCATTTTTATCGTATTTTATCATGCACAGTGGGAAGCGTATATGCGGGTTGCACTAAAATTGCACTATGAAATTTGATGAGTTTTTCGAAAACCTTTCTGCGTGAACGAATTTTATCTGCTTTAATTTTTTTTATTAAATTAAGGAATAAAATGTTGAGAGTTATTTAAGGCTAAAATTATCCAGTTTTAATCCAAATATCACCCCTAAGTTTCTCATGAGAGATAAGCATTGTCAAAAATCACATTAAACTGTTTATCTTGTGATTAAGTAGAATAAAGATTTTTTCTTGAATAAACAATTGTTTTTTTAATTCTTTTATTTCTAATAACTAGCGTACCTTTATATAAGATATATATAATACGTATACGTTTATAGATATGCTATAGTCTATACTCTATACAATATATAAATATAATATCTAATACAACACCAGCTCGTACAATATTTTAATATATTTACCAGTAGTTCATAATATATTATATAGTGACGTCGCAGTATTAACTATTATACACTCGTATGTGTAAAAATTAGTAATGTTGTGAAATATACCTATTTGTATTGAATTTTATTAAATAAAACGTTTAATGACAAATATAATAATGATTGTTGAACATTTTGATTTTGTGCCAAATGAGGGTTAGTTGATCGAAACTTAATGTGGTTTTTTAACAACCATAACAGAATACTATATTAGAATTGTTTGAGTTTTTAATTTTCGAAACCATGATTTACTTTATAATTTAATAGGTATTTTAACTTAACTTTTTGTACAAGGAGACATTTGACTGCGAACTTTTCAAAGAAAAGCACTCTTTTTCTCGTGATCATTCGGACGGTGGGTAACAATCTACTGTGGGCTATGGTACATTAAGATTTTGAATTGTTTCTTGGAACTATATTAAAAATAACTAGTTAAGCAGTTATGAAATATATTCATTTTATCCTTGTATTATATTATAATATATTATCTATTAATTATTATAATAAGTAATAACCTATCCTTGACAACGACTTTTTACAAGCTCGTAAATGACCGCGACATGTTGTTTATAATAGTAGTTCAGTACATGCAATAAATAGTCCATTAAAAATTCGTGTAATAATTATTTACAGACTGTATACGCAATATGTATCATGCTGTAGATTCTATAAGCATTTCTACTATTTTTTTTTTCAATTATATTTTTGATTATTTATTTTAACCTGGTAGTGTGATAGGTAAAATAGTGTATTTATTTTTTGTACATAAATAATTGATATTACAAGTAAAAACTTTATTACCTAATTATATGTATTATACCATTTTACGTGTGAGCATGAAAATAAATCATTCAATGCTGTGACCAATGACAAGTATCCGATGTTACATAAAAGTTGCTTATCAAATATTATCATATGTAATATAATATAGATATGTTTTTAAATTAAATATTGTATGTTAACCATGTACTTACTCAAATAAGTCTTCGGTTCATAAGTTATTTCGTTTTTTTTTTTTTTTTATGGGATATTTAGGAAGTGTTATAAGACACATTTTAACTTAGAGAATTTGAATGATTTTGGAAATATGTAGTTCATTTATTTATCTTAATTTGATTACATTCTGGTGTAAAGAAATACAAAGGATGTATTGCATTTTTCGTAATTTTATGTATTAGTTTTAAATAACAGTTTGTAAGGTTATGTACTTAAATGTTATGTGTCTAGATAAGTTTATAAGCAGTATGTCACATTTAATTGTTTTTGATTTCAAATTTAGTTTTGAGGATTTCCCAATGATTATGTGATAGGTAACTATGATTAATAATATTGTAGTGTAATAATACTGAACTAACGCGATAGCGATATGCGATATCAGTGTGCCTAGAGGCCCTAGAGGTATATTATAAATTATTATAATATACTTTCCTAATCGGGTGACGGGTATAATAATATGATATTAATATACTACAGTTTTTAATGTACTAGTTGAGAGGGAAAGACAGTTAAAGAGTGTGTGTGAGAGAGAGACACCCGAAGACGAAATGTTATCATATTTGCGTTGTGTGTGTGTGTATGATGCGTACACTGTTTTATCATTATTATTACCATCATCGTAAATAATAGTCGAACGATGTTCAGTGCGACAACGACAATAAACGTAGCGCGTGTGTGTCAGAGACGCCTCTTGACGGCTGTGTTGAGCAGTCAATCGAGGACGAGTCGCGTACTGCAGTATGTCTACGCTTGAAAACCTTTTTTGATTTTTCCACTAACTGTTTTTTTTTTTTTCATTTACCGCAATAATAACATTTTTGTGTCAGCTTATTCAGTTGTAATTTTTTTTTATTAATATAATGTAATATAAACGCAATCGTTTGATTTAGTTTATTGTTTTCCGTATAGTGTGACCATCTGTTCGACAGTGTTAATATAGATACGACTGAAGCAGGAGAATTGACCACAGTTATTTCGAGAGTACGCGCATATAGTAATTAGTTATATCATTTTAATCGGGGCCGAGTTATATTAACATTTTTTTTTTTTTTTTTTTTTTTTTTTAATTCAATAATCCCATCTATTTAAAATGCAAAAAAATTGTTCAATTTATTATAATATCTATTCTAGACTCAGTTGTGTCAATAGTATCGTTGTTGAGTAAGAAAATATGTCTTTAATATATTTTTTAATTTTGTCACATTTGCTCTTTTGAAACAAATAACAATTTTATTTATCTTTTTTGTAGAGTTTGATTCCATGTGTATTTTTGTGTAATAACCTTATTTAAAGAAATAGATCTATTGCCATATTATAATTTATATTATATTATCATAATTTTGCATAATTTGCTAGCCAATAATTCCGTCGCCGCCGGGTTATGTGTAAATGTTATGATATTGCCTGTATCTACGTCCTACACAATATAATTATTACAGTAAAAGTGTATAGTACCTATAACGTATGTCGTACTGTTTTTCAAATCGTATTTTTATTTGGCGGCCACTTGCGACAGTTTTCAATTAGCGTGCGGAGCGCGGGCGCGTGATGTATGGCGTTCAATCGCATTACGATTATTGTTATACGTCTTATTATTCAGTTGGTTGGTTGAGTTTTTTTTTTGCCGTGAAAAACTGAAAACACTAAAAACCGTTGTATTGAGTCCGGGCGCGTATAGCGAGTGTGTTGCAACGTCCGTCGGCCGCGACGTGATTTTTCGATAAAACTGCAGTATTGTCTGTATACGCCGAGCGCCGACGATATTTCGAAATTTAAAATTTTTTTTATTCTCTGTATATTGTCATGGATCTCCACTATATCACAGTAAATAATATAGTTTTCAATATACCGCCACGACTGGCGTGCTTGTATTTTTACGCCGCGGGAACCTATTTACTCATTTATATGTCTGACACTGCAGGCCGTATACTCATACTCCGGTGGTCGTTGTAATTATTATTATAATAATAATAATTATTTCTATTATTTAACCGTGCGATACACGTCATGATGTGTCGCTATATTAATGGAATAATAACATTATTAGCGATAACGCTAGGTATGTAGTTATAATAATATGTTAATTTATTATATATTTACTATTATGTTATTTTGATAAAATGAAAAAATAATTTGCCCTGGTAAATAAATGCAGGTCCAGACCTTGACTGGATTACATACTCGGTTTTTTTTTTTTTTTTTTGTACGCAGTCGTGGATCGAGAAAGGATTTTCATGTATTTTCCCGAATATTAAGTAGGTATTTTCCAATCGGCACCATGTTGCTGTATATCGCTGCGATCGTATATAATAATATTATATATATATATATATATATATATATATATAATGCGAATTCGTTTCATAGTGTTCGATGGCGGTTAACTCTCTCACATGGCAATAATAAGTCCCGCATTTAAAATATTTTCAGTGTTACTTGTCGTTTAAAAAAAAAAAAGAAACGTGATTACTTTTCTTGAAACTAGAACAAAACCACCGCAATATTTTAAAAGATATCTGTTTTACATTGGATCTATAAGAGTTTATTAGAATCCATTACTATTTGAATACCTAATTTTGTATAACTCATTATAACTTAAAATTATGAAATAAATTTCTTACTTTATTTTGTATTTTTAATATTTCATATCTTGGATTTTCTTTTAATATGTATACGTATTGTCTACATGATCTCGGGACCTTTGAACTGCTTATAGACCATTCAACAACCATATACAGCATAGAAAATTTGCATTCAATTATATAAAAGCAACTTTGTGTTATTTTATTTAATATTAAAGTAAATTGACCTATTATCAATCTTAAAGATAAGAATATTATTTTTGTTAGTGCGTTATTTATTTATAGTATTTTGATTATTTAGCCTGTTATAATAATTTACAAACTTTAATATTTTATATAATCTTAAGCTAATAAGTATTGAAAGTAAATATAACTTTTACTTATCGCAATTCAACACATGCGGTGGAAAGCGTTTTCTTAATAGTTGTATTGTAGTCGAAATTTTATTATAATACTATATCATTTATTTTAGCATTTGATACCGCTTACCTGTTTAATGTTTGGTCAATGATATTTGATTTAATAAAACTATATAGGTTTTGATACGGTGTAGGCAAAACGCCGATGTACTCATCAGCGTTTATTTGATAATTATTACAACACGTTCTGACTGGATATTTTCATAAACATAAATTTGTTCATTACTATTACTATTACTGTTATTATATCGCTGTTATATTACTGAATAGTGTTTGAGTATTTAACTATTACTTATGTTTAAAAAAAAAAAAAAAACATTTGTTCTATTTAGTGTACTCATGTGTATTAATCATAAACTTTTAACTTACACATTTACAGTTAAGTCACGATAACGTAAATCTCAGTAATTTAAAAAACTTTAAAACTCGAATTTTTTTTCAATTTTTCAGAGTGTCTATCAGTTGTGTTTGATGTACTTACATAATTCGAATAATACCTTAGTCAAAATTATTATTATTCCTCTTGAGATTCGAATTATGGAAATTTAAATGTTATTACCGAGTGAAATGTCTATAGGTATGTTTATTATTGTTTTAACGATAACCATATCTTCTTTGAGTGTCACATAAATTATTATTGTACATTATTTGTACTAACGAGAGATTACGATAAGTATTTATTGGTTTTTGTAAAGTCTAAATTATAACATGTAAATACGATCGGTCAGTGTTACACTTGTTTATATTATGTCTGTATAATAAATGGAAATTATTCAAATGCGTACAACCAGGCTATCGTAAAACTTGATTAAAAATTAATTGTTTCAAACCAATAAAAAATTGAGATGATGATTCGATAATTTTTTTAAATAGTATGAGTAAAAATAAAAAATCATATACTATTATTTATACATATTACAAAAATGATTCTGGTCGAATATTTTGTTATTTTTTTTCATTTTTACACAAGAACGCGTAACCAATTTAAATAAGAAACGTGTTACTATTTTTACAAATAATGGTGGTGATGGTGAAAATAATGAATAAATTATAGAATATACCTATCATAAAAAATAATAAAAAAACTAAACATTCAAATCGACGCTTTTTCTTGAGAAGTTTAATGCATCGTGTTTAACAGAAGCGGTGATTCGATTATTAATATTAGTCGTTTATCATTTCGTACAAGTTCGAGCGCAGCTACATCAAATCGGACAAGTGTTTAGGGTATACGATATACATACAAATACATGAGATAATTTAATGTCGTGTTTTGATGATTTGCGACAAGCAATCAATTAACAATCTGAGATGAGAGTCTGCTGCCGCCAAATGCAATAACGATAAATTTGTCTGTATAGTGACGTCGCCACCTCCGCTTAATAATATTATTATCATCATCGTCACCGCACCGTTGTCATTATTACGAATATTTTATCCTAATCGTGTCGGCGACAACGCACTCATAAAACAATAATAATATCATGAGGTCGCGTCTCGCACAAGGACCGTCGAATTTTTTTTCCTAATCTCCTCGGCGGAAACTCTGTTGTTAGATTGCATTGAAAGACGATCTACGCTATTTCTTGAAAATTTCCTGTACAACAGACAAATGGTATTTTGTTTATTCTCTCCTACATTGTTCGTCTGTAATAACAGGAAATTGTTTTATCGTTGTATGTCTTTTTGTTGCATTTTCACAGTAATTATTGTTTTCACAGCGACGGCGCGGCGCGACGCGACGATACGCTAACTGGTCAGCAATTATTTGTCGTTTTAAATGCACGAGTACAATAATATAATATTACATCGTATACTGTCGACATACTTTTGTCTCACGACCGTATTAGGTAAACAGAGTGATTCACCAAATATAATCATCCCGTTTTTCTTCTCCAACAACACAGTTACTTAAAATCTGATTTTAAAATATATTTAGGAATGTCATATAAAGATACTAACTTCTATTTTTAAAATGACAAGACCCCTTCTTTAAACAATAAATTATACAACAAATAATTTTCGAAAAATATTACTGTGTCAATATCAAGATTTAAACAAATAGTTTTTGAGTTATTTAACTTTGTGTACTAAAAATAATATGTCCATTATAATGGATTTGAGAGATACGGTGACTATGGACGCTATGGTAATTTGAAAATCTTAGTAATTTATATAGTTCTATCTATATCTGACATTAAATTTATTTTTATTTTTGAAAAGCTATTTTTTAAAACTATGAAGGGTAATCCTTTGGTATAAACATTTTAACAATTAAAAAAATAATCATTCAAATATTAAATTAGATATTTATATGATTTTTTTTTTAAATTATTCACTAAATTTTGAATACATATTTAGTATTGTACAGTCATACATAATGTTTTTTGTGGTTCTTGAAAAATTCATGAAAGTGTATTTACGAGTATAAGTTTATACCACATAAATGCGGCGCTTTACCATTGATATATTGTATAAATAGCTCGGTTTTTTTGCTTGTGTTTTTAACACAAATTGTAGTTGTACTTTTTATTTTAGACGTGTTCTGAATTCAGTCTGGTGACAACATGACTGTATAAATTAATAATATTTCAATTTAAAGTTATTCTTGAATTTTATAAAATACAAACCGAGAAATCAGGACTCCCATAAGATGTGCTTTCTTAAGTAGGTAGTTTCTTTTTTAGGAAAATGTATTGTTTTTTATTTTATAAAATTTTGTCTGAAAACGTTCGGAAACATATTATTTTTATTGTCTATTCTAAAAAATAAACGAGCCTATTTATACGTTTATTGAGTATTTTTTCGAGATACTGTTGCCGACGCTTAAAGTAGCGACGGTGTTGTAGTGTGGTTGTGCTGCGTTTTGAGTTAGATAATTTCTCGCAGGACCGGTGCCGAAGGATATGCTAGACCTAAAAGCTCACTGTTGTCCACTTTACAGCGGACTGGACTCGCCATTAATCCCTTGGCCGGGGCTCAAGTTCGCGTGCGTCCGAATACTTGAACTTTACGGCAAAGTCTTTGGGCAGGAAGAGCTTTGCGAACTTATTATTAGGTAATTCGGCTGGAACCCATACTATACACACACATATAATATATAATATTTATGAGCATACGGCTGACTCGTACTCATACATAATATGTTGTATGCCATCTGAAAAATTGATATTCTTGCGTAAAAACCATGGCCTTTGCGACTAAGTTGCTCGTTATGAGTTTTAAGTATTCGATATTTATTTCCAAAACGCCTATAATGATATAGTTGCAGGTCATTATATAAGTACATACAAAGAGCTTTAAAATTGGCCGTTTGATTAGAAAAAAAATATAAACAACTCAAAACGATGTACTTATCACAAAAGGTCTTGTTTTTTTTCTTGTAAAAACTCAAATTTCTCAAATGGCCTACAACATAGTGTAATATATTATTATGTATGAATCATTTAGTAAGAAAAAACAGCATGTACGTTAGTGGATCATTGACTCACAAGAACGACGCACGCGGTTTACCGGCGATTTTTTATTTCCTAAATGTAAATATTTTTGTCACGTTTTAGGAAAACATGTGGTAGCTGTAAATGCACGAAAGACTCGCACGATGTGCTGCACGAGGAGTGGGTTAACGTACGGGACCGGCTTGGTTTCAAGCCCGTGCAAGACCCGGACAAGAGGGTGTCAAAGGAGAGGTCTTATAGCCAAGGGTACTCATGGGTTCCTCCTGGGTTGCCTAGTCATAAGGTATATAATATTATATTATAACATTTTTTGGGTAATTATTTTCTGTATTTACAACCGTATGTTTGAATATTTTCTATCTTCATTTACTAACAGTTGTTAATTTAATTGTTTTATTATATTACAGGTAGAAAAATACTTCAACAGTTTACCGTCTAACAAAGTTCCTAAATTGGGCACGTCTGGCGAAAAGTACAGAGATAAGCAGGTAGTCGTACAACTACCGAAACAAGACTTAGCCTTGACTTACTGTAAACATGTGGAACAAAGGCATCATCAGAGCTACGAAGACTTTATAAATGCTAGAAACGAGATAGCATTAGACATCGGATATGCTAGAGAATGTACTTACCATGTGGTTAGTTGATTTATAATAAAATGTTTAAAAAAAAAAAAAAATGTAAATTATATTTTAATAATATATTTAATTTTTATATATTTATAAGTAGCCATAAGTTTCAGAATTGTATCTTGACCCTTGAGTATGGCATTATTTGGTATTGTTTTTGTAAGTTGTAGTATTTTCATTGTATGCTATAAATTTAAAGAATACCAAATAGTTACCTACGTTAAAATTACCATTGCAACTTTAAATATTATTTTAAACACTGTTTTGTTATAAATTATTGTAAGATTTATTTACATTGTCTAGGGACCATTAACTAATTTTGAAGGAAATTGCTACTCATTTTTAATGTGTAGATAGTTGATTAAATACAGTACCTATTCATAATGATTCACTTATTTTTTATTGTTTATAGATAACTTTAATCTCCTTATCTTCATTTTTGTGTTAAAAATATTATTTTTAATCTTGAACCAATTCAATGTTGATTAATTTAAACCATATACTTTATAAATCATTATAACTTAACGGTGCGCATAAAATTCAACTTATATTCATAGGCGGAAATCAGGTATTATTATTTAAAGACTAACTTTTTAAAATTTAAAATTGTTCTACGTTATATTTAAATGTACAAAAATATAGTATAATGTATTAATGTTCTTCTTAAGTTTTAATATTCATTTTAGATTTAAATTTTCCGTCACCTTGGCGCTCAAAATTAATTTTTCGTGTTCTTAAAATGAATCCAAACTAAATAAGTAGAAGCAAGCTTTAGGTTTTTTATAATTTATTTTTATGATGATGGCAGTCGGTTCTCATTCATAGAGCACATCAATTATTAAATAAAAAATTTTAAATTGTAATATTAAGTCATATCATGTTTATAATCTAACAATCAAATTTATAATATTGTTTCAATATTAAATTGATTTTATTATCCTCATATTGACTTAATCTAAAAATTGTAACTATTTATATTATATATTGTATTAATTAAATTGTAATTTATAAGAATACCGTATTATGTTTAGGAATGTCCGAAATGTAAGAAAAATGTTGAACCAGGTGAAATAGGAGTATTTGCGTCTAAATTTGGCGATACAGTTTTATGGCATCCGACGTGTTTCACTTGTACCGAATGCCAAGAGCTACTTGTCGACTTAACTTACTGTCTATACGAAGATCATTTGTATTGTGAACGTCACTATGCACAACAATTCAAACCAAGGTGTTCAGCTTGTGATGAGGTAAGAGCCATAATTTTATACATAATATTATATTATTGTGTAACAACTACAAAATTGTATTTGTTAGTGTTAAGGTTTGAAATGGTGCGATTTCATAAAATATCTATCTACTTTACTAACCAAATAAAGACAATAAACACTAGGTGATAAATAAATATTAAGTAAATTCGCTGTAATTGTGTAGTTACCTTATGTACATTGGAAGTAGAATAAAATGAGATTTCTGCAACTTGTGTGAACTAGCTGATAGTGTTGTGTTCATTTCAATAACAGATACAACGATTAAATTGATTTATTTATCATTATTTTAACAATGATAGTGATACACACATCCATATGTTTTTCAATATGTTTACATCAACATGTTTATTGGTATAATCATAACTAACGTATAAACATTGCTTGTTTTTATTCGTGTCCACACTACTATATTTAATAATGGTGTATTATGTATTATATATTTCAAAATTTCACCAACGTCTATCTTGTAGTAATAAGTAGGTATTCCACGTTTAAAATTTAGACAATTAATAAATTCACTTGTTTTAAAAATATTATTAACTAATTATATTATTTAAAATTTGTTGTAGATGTCTTGTATGTATTGTTATGTGTTTATAAATTATATGAATGCAAATGTGCAATCATATTAAAACTATCAACATTTTTTGTTAAGATTTACATTCTTTCTTAAACGTTTATGAAAATTATTTTAAATATAAAATATCAAAATAAAAATTTTGTATTTAATCTTCAACTGACAACTAGTTAACATAATTTTTATATTTTAATTTTTTATAATTGAGTATTATATAAAATAATTATTTATAGTATTAATTTAATTTTAATGTTAATACTTCAACTAAATAACAGTTCGTCTAATTATTAAATAATGAAATTCTTGCTTAACTGGTAATATATCTATTAGAAAAACGAATGTCTATTACGTTACCTTTCATATATGATGACAGATGGTCTAAATAGCAATTATTTGTAAATTAATAACATGTTTGTAAAAAAATAACATAATATAGTAAATTCTAGATTATCCTCGGAATTAATAATCCGAAATAGGCAGAAAATTAATACAAAAATGATTTTAACATGTGTTATTAACACAACAACTATTACCATTATTGCCATTATTATCAGATATATACATATATAGTATTGTTATTGTGCATATACCTTCAAAATTAGTATTTAATTATTTAATAATTCAGTTTTGTGGAGAATCGCAGATGTACTATAATTAGATAGTTGTTGTAAGTAGGTAATAATAAATATTTTATTTGTAGGTATAATTTAGTAAAGAAATTGTACTTGGCAGAATGTTTATTTTAATATCTATATAGTAATACTATATTTACTAAGTTTTATTCATTACAATAACCTTTAAATATTTTTTCATTAATACATTCTCGACATATTTTATATAATAATATAACATGACTATATATCATATAAAGAAATTGAATAATTATAATTGCTAAGTTTTACTATAGTTCTAGTAAATTGTTATGAATGTTATGTGTTACATTTAATTTATATTAGTACTCAGTACTTAGCACATATTATCGCAATTTATTTATAGATTTTTTATAGAACTAATTTTAATACGATAAGTCTTGCAACAGAATTTTTCACATTTTCAAATTTTTAAAAAACTGTCATAGGTACTAAATTTGAAAAATTAAACTATAAAAACATTTTCATTTAAAAATCAGCATGTTGCAAATCATTAGCTGATGTTAATTCATAACATTATTATTGAATGTATATTCTGACTACAATTTATAAGACAGATTCTAAGGGATCTATTTATTTATATATTTATCATGATAATATTAATTTGATTAATATATTATTTAAACCAGTATTAATTCAATACTGTGTGATTTCAAATTATTTACGGCAATTATTATCTAATGAATGTATCTAGACACCTCTTACCTAAGTATTACATCAATCAAACATTAAAAATGTATTTTTCTATTCAAATAAATAAGTATTTTAAAAGGAAATATAATATCTACACCGGTTATAACAATATTATTTTAAGAATTACATTATATTTTAAACAAATTTCGATAGTTTATAATAATAAGGATGTATTTTACTTAGACGGGGTCGGAGATCACACGTTTACGATTACTGGAGTTGAAGCAACAATACCTATAAAAAATAATTAATAATGATTTATTAGAATGGGTTAAATATTTAAACATTTGAACTCCCAGTCTCTAGAAATTCTATTGGATATAATTTGGCAGTTTTTGATTTCAAAGAATTACTTATGATCTGACCGTCAATGGTCCTTGGACTTGGGCCATCGGGTTAGCGAACTAGCCTAAAAAGTATAACATAGTGGACAATTTGAGATTTTACCTACGTTTATACCTAGCTCCTTCCCCCCTCGAATAAACCATATGCTTGTGTCCAACATATTTTTGGTTGACAGTTTTAATAAGTAAATCAGATATTTATATGGGAAATAAAATAATAATATTATGTTCCTACACCAACCTCGGCGCCATCTGTCGTTGATTATTTTAGTAGTCTATTTGAACGCATGTTGCTCGCCAATAGGTTGTGCTTGACGATTCACTGCTTATAAGCCAAGTCTACTCACTAAAATGTGTATGATATAATAATATTATTACCTTTAAGCTATGCTTTAGCTATTAAAATATTTAACATTAAATTAACATTATAATATTTGTAGAAGTCCAAAAATGTAATGTATAGCCGTAATTGCAGAATTCCTCCTTAAATCAACCGACCAAAACAATTCAATGTATAGGTATTTAAGGTATTACATATTTATATATAGTTACCAGTAGTGATTGTCGGGTGCCCTAGGAAATTTTAAGTTCAATTAAACTAAAGATAGAATCATTAGTATAGTTTATTCAATGCAATACACTGTGTATATTTCAGATATTATCTTATAATTCTTATACCTCCTTGCACACAATTCAGGTATTACTTAACGATAAATTTATAAGCAACAATAGATTTATTGATAAATTAGGGTTTTCCAGTAATTAATTTAAAAAATTACTATTTTAAAAATAATTTTATATTTATTTAGCTAAAATAATTTTTTTCTATGTTAATTCTTTTTTTTTTACAATGAGATGTATTATATTTTATGTATTTAATTGCAAAAGAAAATATTTTCTAAAGAATTGTTAATTATAATATTTTTATTGCAATAATAGATTAAAAGGCAGTTCAATTTTTTTCTTAGTTTTTTTGGTATTGGTTCTCATTAAAAAAACCTCTAGGTCAGGTGCCTAATCATGAGCTTAACCAACATTAAAATCATGTCATTCATATCCCTAGAGATTTACACGAAATGCTAACATATACCTATCGATAAAGCAGTATTTCTCAACTGGTGTTCTGCGGAACCCAAAGGTATGGTAAAAAATTTAGGAAAAATAAATCGGTAAACAATGTTTTTGATTTAAACTAAACGATTAATGAGAGAACGAACTTTTTACGATTAATGAGAGAACTAACTTGAAACTTCTAACGATAAATGAGAGCTGGCCTTCTCTTCGTTGGGACTGAAACAATGAGGGTTCAACTAAATTTTCAAATTCTGGAAAAGGTTCCATGACTTAAAGGTATTTGGAAACACTGCAATTAGGTCATAAATATATCTATTTGTATTGGCCAACGAATCGACGTCAATTTCAGCGACATATAGCTTGTAATGACCGTCTCAATACTCGCGTCGCATTACTTTCGCCTGGCATTTTGTAAACTCGATTCAAATTATCCGGAACGTATACGTTCTTGTTTTTTACGCGTGTAGTGGTAAGGTCGCAGTGACAAAAATACATAGTAAGAAAGAGAGAGAGTGAGAATGTACATGGTTTGCGGATAAAATTTATATCAATTAACCATACAGTAATTGGTATGCTGTTTGTCGACATATTTTTCAAGATTTTCAAAAGCGTTAAAAAATAATTAATTTTGGATAATATAATGGAATTACTTATCCAGTTGCTGCTATATATTTCTAACCAATAATTTAAAATAAATCGTACTATCGTCAATGACGGCTAAAAGTTTACAAATAAATATTGTATTATAATAATTTAATACCATGGCTGCGTTGAACTTAGTTTAGATACATTTTGAAAATGCCATTAAGGTATAATTATTGAAGTACCTAATAATGTAATAATTAATTTTATATTGTGTCAAAGTGTACAGTTAATCATTTCTATCCTAAATATTTTATTTTATAATTATTGCTTTAATAATAATGTACTTCTAATAGATAAAATAATTCTTACTTAATTATATAGATAATAATAATAAATTGACATACCCGTGTGGGTAGTCACCATAGGGTCACTGTTTATAAGAATATGTGCTAAGTAAAATGAATACTTTTGTGCCATATTTATTACACAACATCATGATTTTAATTATTTTGGACTTGAAAAAATTATTATTTATTATTTGATTAATAATTAAAAATTTGTTTTTTTTTATGTCCTCGGAACTTTATTCAATTACGATATTCTAATGAATGAATTGATTTTCAGGGTTTTACAAACTGGTTTATTGTTAATTTTTTTTATATATACATAACCAGGTTTCATTATAATTTATAATTAATAGTTTATTTTGTAGGTATCCAAGTCTACAATAAGCTTAGATTTTAAACTTGTTTTGTATCTATTTATTAAATACCTATATTAACTAATAGATTGTTTAATATAGCAATTTTTAGTAGTATTATAAAATTATTTCAATCAAATCATACGCATGAGTTGTATAATTTTTAAATAAAAATAATTTAGATTAATTAAAATCACTCAATATGCTCTAATATCCAGTGTCTGGAAAGAACACGCTTGTGAACTTCCGTTAATTTGTTTCTTCAATATTGGAAAATAAATACTTAATTTAATATATTAATTGTATAGTCCATAAATTAATTCTTTTTCGAAATATAATATTTTTTGAATTTCATATTAATTAATTAATTTGTGGATGAGTTGATTCCCGAGTTAATTAGAGAGACACATCAATTGATTCCTAGCATCTAGGACACATATAGTTGATTCCCGAACTTAAGCCTGATAGTATAACCCAAAACACCACGAAGAGGTTGGCTAAAAAGTTTTCAAACAGTTTTATTTTTTAGTTTTTATTAAATAATATGGTCCTTTATAAATAGTTCTTTTAACTAATTTTCCACTACTGACATATATAACAAAAAAATAATTAACTCATACCTACGTAGTAAATACTTATTAATTATCTCAGAATCAATTCACCGATCTAAATTTATGTAAACAGGTATTTGAGAGTCAACTTGTACGCAGCTTAAAAACGGTAAAAAGAAAGTTAAGTATAAATCAACTAGTTGCAGTTTTTATTTTATCAATCGACTATTATATTATATAGTTTCGTAATCATTATTCAACAATCTAAGTTAAAAGGCAATAACGTGGGACTTCCACCATTTGTAAAAATCTTTAAATTATTGGTTAACAATAAAATGATGAAAATCACTTATATTTATAAATATATTAAAAGCCTCAATAAAAACCCATGAAACGTTCTCTTAAAAAAAAAAAAAAAATCGCATTGTACTATAGTGTGGTAGTCGTCATCTATCATAATAATATGTCAATAAGTAGACAAGTGCGTGATTTAGAAATAAAACAAAATGAACCGTCATCGCACGAGATGTTTGTTTATTAATTACTGCAATCGTGAGCACACACACGCACAGTTAGTTGTCGTGCAACCGAACTGCTGGACCCATTGCCAAGACATAATGCTATACGTGTGATTTGACATTTGAACGTCGAAGTGTACGAGATTAGAGGTAATTCACGTCTCGACGGTGTATAAATCATATTTTAATCCAAGTCAAGGGGTGCCAGATGATCAGGCGATTCAGGCGAGACTTAATAATATGCGACTGCTGTGTTCCCAGCGGCGGTGGCGACGACGGACGCGGCGTTGGCCTTGGCCAGGCCGAGACACTGTAAATAAAACTTGCACACGGCGTAAACATATTATAACTGTAACGAAATTTTATCGTGTCCGAAGACCAAAATGTCGTCACATAATAATTATAAACTGTCTTTTAGCCCTATAACAAAATATTTTTCTCGATTAATTCCATATATCTGTATTATTAGTACGTTATAGTCGCATAATATTATAGAACATTATTATTTTAGGTTTTTTTTTTGTGATTACATTAATATTTACTATAATAACACATATTATATGTGTATGATGTTTTTATGAAAATGTACCTATAATCATTTTAATAATAAAATTGAAATTTTGGCTTCATACATTATTTACAACAGTAAATCTTAATAACTACAAAACTACAAGGGGTAATAAAATTAATGATTTTATTGGCCGGTAAAAATTTTTTAGAATTGTCATAACAAATCTGATTATCATATGAATTATGGGTTTATTCGTACGAATGAGAATTTATAATTCGGTGACGACATAGTTATTTTTAAGTTCAAACATTTTTCGTAATAAAATTTCACGATTTCCGGTTAAAAAATAATTAAGTTAATTGTTTATCTTTTTTAGATTATTTTAGAAGTAGAAACAATATTTCACACATATTTTATGTTCTATTACAAAAATATAAACAGCTGTTGAATAATTTCTTGCATTTTAGAAAAGACACCATATCCGCATGTGTTTTTCCATCTTATAAACATACAACAAGGACAATTCAGTAGAGACAATTGTGTGCTGTTAACTTCAACATCGAGAGTAAATAAATTGCTTAAACTAATAAACCTATTGGTTCTGCTGAACGGCAATTCGCTATGCGCAGTACCTACTCCGTCCGTTGTGAGCCTAAAGCGTCTTCTTAAATTAGCCGTATAAAGAATAAAAAATCTATTACTGCCAGTTATAATATTATAGGAATGAGACTTTCTATCTTCGTTTTTTGAAAATGGTGATTTTTAATTTACTCGGTTTTACCCGCGCACCGCGTTTTGCAATTTATCCTGACGGCACAATAATACGCCCAAACTCGAGCGTAGTCCATGTAATTTATTTGCTTGGAATTTTTCTGTGTTAAGTATTTTATTCACGAAAGAGCATTATCATCGTTATAAAATAATTGGCTATAATATATGAATTGGCCATGTGCTCCAGACCGTTGCCAATCTCCGTTTCTGAATTTATATGCCAAGATGAGATTTGCAAAGTCAAGCGTGTGTACGTTATCATGGTCATCAAATTATAATATAATATATATGCGCAGGAATTTAATGGAACGAAATACAAACGGATATTTAAAGACTCGACGTTATACGCCTAGATCAATGTCTTTGGCACCCTTGATCACAGACCATTTGTGTTCCAAGTGCACGCCTGCGCAATTATTTGTTGGACTCGTGGCGACTGCTACAGATATGCACCAATTAGCGGCGAGCTGCGAGTATTATTGTTTATTGTAAGGTTCGCGAAGGATGAATATTGATACAGTAATAAACTATGTCAAATTACATACTGAAAAGCGCAAAAGTGTGCACATTTTAAAACAAATTCGTGTTTATAAAATATGCGTAGGTATTGCATAAATACAAGAATACAATCAAAACGTGTCATTAATCAAGGGCTAAGTCGGCTAAGACCTATTGTCCTACGTTAGTGTGTATTAAACAATGCATACAATTTTTAGTACTTTTTATTTTATCGAAAAGGTTTAAATCAATATTCTTTCGGCTTTGAATAATATTTTAGGTTCCATTTTGATTATAAGTGTATTTTAAAATTAAGTACCTAGCTATAATATTAAATAAACAACTATGATATTATGAAATACAATAAAATAAAGTAGTGTATTAATAACCGAGGGCTGGAATTGAGATATCTCATTAGCCTAACTAGAGGATATTTTATTCTTGATAAAATTAATATTTTAAATTAAAGAAAGTCATCTAAAGATTTGGTAATGGTATACTTTGATATCTATCTATTACAACTTTGATCAACTTTAATAAACATCTTATTTCAGATTGGCTCTCGTTGTTTTTTGTGTAGATGTACGTATTTCGGGTGGGGAAAATTATTGTAATAAGAAGCGAATCAGTTGAATATAATATATCGTTGTTAAGTTAGTAACATTAAGTTCAATTTGAGTGACTATAGAGTGTGTTTACGACATAATATGTTTATGTTGTTTTTTCCAGCAGCGTTTAGTAGTTGACTATAGACGGTTTTTTTTTTATTCTGTTGCACAGTCATTTCGTTCTATAAATCTGTAGATAACGCTCTTTGTCTGTTGTACAATGTACATTACATGACATTGATAAATATCTATACACTCTTCCAATATCTATATGGATGTATGGTGTATACATCTTAAAATATTCAAATATCGTTTTATAACAATTATAGGTATGTACTACGCTATATTATGTTCATGTGACGCCTTAGCTGCAGAAAATATTAAATAGTATACCTATGGAATATATTTTTAATTTATTATAGAGTAAAAATAGTATACTTAATATGGAGCCATGTATACATAATGAGCCACATGATGTATATATATATATATATTGTGTAAATTCCATACACGTACAATAACTACGGACTAGAATAACGAGTATTATGTACGTTTGTTTTCACTATTTACTACCTATGATATTTTTTTTTTTTACTATTAACGTAAGTCTTTGATTAAAATAAAAATAAGCGAATTCGTTTGATATGTGTACTTATATATTTCAACGATATAATGTTTATTAAGTTAGTAATTATTAACTAATCGGAAAATCCGAAATTTTAACTGTTTGTTTTATTAGTCCTTCACAACACGACACGGACATTACCTACGATATAATGACGTTTCTTTCACGGTGTATACACATTATTGTGATAATTCCATAGTAAGCATCGTACTGTAATAAGTCGAATAATAATAGGTGACAGTATTATTTGACTTATTTGACTATTTTATGCAATTTAAATTATCACGCCTTTTTAAAGTATTTAATAATATGGTGTATTTTAAGAGACCAACATTGAATTTAAATCGTACTCAAGGATAAAATAATAATATCTATTTGTAAATTGAAATGCGTAATATTTAATCTAAAATGAATATTGTGACACCCCATACATAAAGATATTGTAATTTATTAACGTTGTTATTAGAATTGTTAATCTTTCCTTATGTTTTTTTAGTAATTAAGACATTATTATTGAACTCAAAAATTATGAGTTAAATCGAAAATACATTTTACTTTTTTAGATTCAAGGTGTATAAAATACATAAAATTTAAAAATAAAGTAATACCCATTTTTTATATCGATATATTTTTATTTTATTTAAACATTTAGATAAGTTTTACCTTTTTTTATCGTTTAATTGACTGTACATTTAGATAGTGTAAATTACAAATTTCTCGATGTAGGGACGTTAACATCACTATCGTCAATATACGTAATAAATTTTAAAAATAGAAAATTAAAATAATATATTTACTGAATGATGTATTCGCTGAATTTATGAAAGAAAAACGGTGAAAAATATCAACCATTTCGTCACCACAAGTGCACACGGCACCACGCTAAATATTCTGCCAAACATTGTCTCACCGACTCAATATAGGGGGAGGAGGATCGGTTATTTTTAGTTTATGTTTCCAGTATTATTTGGTCCGACCGCATTAATTAAACTGAGTGCCAACGAATGGATCCAAAAATAAACCATAATAAACCGAAAAAAAATTTGAATTTTACTATTATAATAAGACATAAAATAATATGTTATTTATTACGAAAATTGTTTAACAACAATAATTAGTTACGGTAAATACTTAATAATTTAGGTATAGAAATAGTGTATAAAGTATAATACAATACAAATAAGAAAACGATTATATTTAAAATTGCTGACAGCAAGTAAAATATATCGAAACACACATAATGTCCGTTAACTATTAAAGATTTAATTTCGTTCCACCGAATCAATCACAACTTAATATTATATACGGTATTTGTTTAATATGTGTTACCGTAAAAAATAACTTTTGCAACAAAAAATATTATTATTCAAATTGTTGTTAGAATGATACTTTCTGTCTATTCCATAAGCGCTCAATGTAAAATGAGTCGACATAAACAATGTGTGTAAACTGTAAAGGTTTTTCGTTAAAGACTGTCAAAACAACTACTTATAGTATTATATAATAGTTAAATAGCGATTCGATTATAAACAAGTATAATACGAAATTATGTAATATTTAAGCGCCGCGTAAACAAATAATTCCGTAGTTACAAGAATTGCTTTTTTAATATTATATAAGAGATTTAGGTACCTTTTATGGTGGCATATGTTGGTAAAATATAATATTCTTATTATTCTCGTGGGAATTTAGTTTCAGGATCAAACTCGTAGTATATTAGTGTTGACAAAACTACTTGTTCCGATATAATGTTATTTTGATAAATCGAGGAAGTTTTTTAACCCGTCAAGTTCTCATTTCATATATAACGAAATACATGACCGGACGTGTGATCATTGAAGAATATGTTTATTTTCATTGCATTTGTTATATTCCAAACTGCGATATAAATTCAAATTTTGACTAAAAAAACCACATACTTTAAAAAGTATGTGTAAAATATTTCCATGAGCAGTTAAATAAGTATTTGTTAAAGTTTGATGTTATAATAATTAAGGTATTTGAAAATAAATATTGTGTGATTTGGAGAACACCTTTAAACTAAATGTATTTTAATACTCCGTATGATGCACATTGAAAATGTTCGAAGGTGATGTCTTTATCATAAACAAAATACTTTCCGTTTGTTAAATATTATATTACACATACATGAGCCTTTATAAGTATAATCATTTTTATGTGTAGCTGTCTCAAAGAGATTAAAATTTGTGGAATTTATGCCTTTAGCTAAAGTATTAACTCTCGTTTTTTTATTATTCTTTAAATATAAATGATATTTTTGGCCAGTTCCCAAAATATGCCAAATACTCATATCCCCTTATATTTAATGTAGGTAAATATGTATATTTAAATATAAACACTTATTATATTTACATATTTTAGGTATTTTAGGTATATGTATCAATAGTGCTAAATTAATTTTGGTTTATATTTTTAAACATGTACACCTTTTAAAATACCAAAATTATATAAACATATTGTGTTGGTTCTTAATAAAAAGCAATAAGCTACTAAAACTATTAAATAAATTTTTATAGTTTTAGTATCATGTTAAAATATTAAAATATCATGTATAAAAAACTATAGTCTTATAAATTATAACAGTTAAATACGTTTTTTAAATATGTTTACTGGAATTAATATAGATATCAGTGTATACAATATCAGCGGTCAACGAACCATACTATATTTTTGTTTACACCGTATTTTAAAAATAAAAACGTTGTATAAACATATTATGAATTGGTGTTTAAATATTTACATTAATCACATAATATTATATTCATTTAATATTTTATAAGTATAAATCATATAGATTATGGGTATTTATCCATTTTGAATATTTGTGATTTTGATCGTTATAAATTGTATCTATTAAATTTATCACCTATATAAAAACTATCTTATTATTTATTATCGTATTACTTTTAACGAACTTTTACTATTATCACTACATTTTTTCGGTATAACTACGTTCTCTTAAATATTTCCCGTCAATCATTGATACTACTTATCATTAGTTAAATTATATATAAATAAACATTTATTGTAAATGAATAATTTCCCATATAGTGCAATTTAAAATGAAATCGACAGGGCAGTGTACATGATAAACCGTTAGATTTTACTAGACGTAAACCGCGTAACAGGGATGGAAAAAGATCATAAGTCCTAAGGTTATACTTTCCTATCATAGCCTATAACAGGTAAGTAATCAAAAATGAAATGATGGGGTTTTATCGATTCCGTCCGATATTTGTTTATATTGATTCCGCCGGCTATCATTTCGCTGGATATTTGTTTATGTTGATTCCACTGACTGTATTTTTTTCAGTTAATAGTATAGGTATAAGATACATCCAGTTTACCATGATTTTTTTAAATTTAAATATAAATATTTCAAAAAACAATTCAAATATTCTCGTAAGTAAAATGTATTAAAATAATAAATAATATGTTTTACAATTTATTTAGTTAACGCAAAAAAGCAAAATAATATAATATAGTTAAAATAAAATAAAATAAATAATACTAAATAATAATTAAAATATAATAATAATATTAATTGATTTATTTTTCAGAATAGTGCTTTGATACAAATTTTATATACTTAAATTTATCAATTTTTTTATTTAAATAGTTATAAAAAGTTGTTTCTATATATTTTTTGTTCATAGTTTTTATTTTTACTTATTTTATTATTATCGAGCCCTCTTATTATTATATATGTATCAATTTGAGTTTTTAAATTTAATATACATGTGAATACAAAAATATATTAGGATGTACTTTGTTGAATTGAGTATTAAGTTTCGAATGGCACAATTTCCAACTGTTTGTAGTTCATTCGGAAAAAAATGAAAAAAATGGCTATATTTTTGGATTAAATTTTAATGTTTCATCAGTATAATTATCACTTATATAATCGCAGAATTCTTTAACCTTCGGTCATCAAGTAAGACTGACATAAAATCTTCAATAAACTTACTTATGTATTTGCACATTTGCTCGGCAGTAAAAATAACGATAATTGAACATAATGTCCATTTTTAAAAAAGTGGATTGTAAATAGTTGACAAAAATATTTAGGGCATAGAATGTATCATTTACAAATATTTTATCACATGAACAAAATAATTTAAAATTTGAAATTATAGAGTAAAATAAAATATTGTTTGTAAAGTCTATATCGAGTAAAAATCTTCATTTTCTATTGTTGTAACCTTCCAATTTTTAATTACTTCGATGAGTTCAGAAATGTTTTTTCAGTTTTTTTGGTAACTTTGGATAAGAAAATCGACGAGTCCAGTACAAACATTGATATATATTATTTACATTAGTACCAGTAAATTATTTAGATTGTCGGGATATTTTTGGATTTCTTTGTTGATAATTTTTGACGGTCTTTCCAATTCATCTTCACATATTTTTTTTTAATTAATTTGAAAATTTTTTTATTTCTAACACATTCGGGTTTATTTTTGTGATTATGTAAGCTCTCATGTTTTACGATCATTTTAATGTCACGACCAATAAAAATTTTTGTAGTGCACTTTTTATCGACACGTTGCCATTTATAGGCGTCTAAATATTTTATATAAGCTTTATTACAAAATTTAAAACTTTTATATAATATTAACTAACTTTTTCTTTCATTAATGACGATTTTAAAATTAATTTTTAACACAAGGTGTATGTATAATGCAAGACGCGAATAAAACTACAACTGTCACTAAATGTTGATTATTTTAACACAAAACATATTGTACAATATTGACTTTTATTTCTAATAATACCGATGTACCTACGTGTATTAAAATATGTATCTTTTTGATACAATTTTATAAATTATATTGATTAAGATATATGAAAACTAATGTGATAATATGCGAAAACTATGTACATTATATAATAATATGTTAGGAGTTTAAGATGTTTGGTATAGTTGGAGAATTTAAAGTTCAAGTTATTTGTTCATGTAATGCTCTACGACTACGAGTACTGTTAAGTGAATTAAAAATTAATTTTATATTATTTTAAGCCTTTTATATTTTGTTTTTATTAAAATAAATAATTTAAAAATATTAACCGACGGAATCAATAAATAAAAATCTTCGGCGAAATCGATAGCCGGCAGAATCAATAATATATAAAAAAGTTTGGTGGAGTCGATAGTCGACGGAATCAATAGATTTTTACAGGTAAATAGGTCATTTCGGCGCAATCGATATACGCCCGAAATGATCACTAATCTCGTACTGGATAAACGACCAAAGATGTGGAACTGACGTAATTTTTTCTTGAAGGTTGTCGTACACATTCTTTGTGTAATTTATGCATCATGGTTCATCAAACATGTTCATCCCCATTTTTTATTTAACAATGATTTTATTCTAATTACTGAAATTTTTTGTGAATGCTTAAGAAGTATTTTGTGATGACACAAACTTCTGTTTTTCATATGAGGACTCTTATTTTTAGCTGTAAATCATTTTAGTGGATAATTTTTTTGAAAGTTTTTAATGTTCTTAATTCAAAATTCAATTGAGTGGTTTCTCAGTTATCAAAATGTTTATACTCATAATAATAGCTCTTGAAATGGATTATAAAAAATTACAATTTTCAAATTATCATATTCCCCCCCCCATATTTTTCGAATCCAAACTTCCAAATTAAATAACTCTAAAACTGCTTAAATTAAATTTTAACAAATTAAGATTTTCTAAGTATCCAATAAATAGTTATCTCCACGGGAAACTTCTTCAATAGTACAATAAATCTCAGGAATTTTAAAATATGGTAGTTAAGTAAATTTAAAAATTTTAAAAATCAAATTTGAAATTAATTTATTATTAAATGAAAAAATAGCGGACATCATACACTTAGTGAATCAAACGGTATATTATATTATATTATAGTATTATACCTAAGTATAAGAACGTCGAGACATCGAATAAATTATATTAAAATATTAAGTTATTGCAGCAGTGTATCGTCGTAGTATAATCAAAATAGAAAAACTTTATCATAGAATAATTGCATTGCATACGTCTGACAGTGTATGCTGTATGGTGTATACGAGTTATTATAATGATATAATATATTACGATACTGGCTTAACAGCTGATAATGTGCGCATAGCCCGACGTTTCCGCGTGGACGGTTGATGTCGTGAATGTAAAAAACTTCACGTGGGTAAGCTGTAGTATTTAGAGCGATCATATCCATATGGCCCTGACTGGCACGTTTCCAGAGGGTTGTACGTACATAATAATCACTTATTGGCATTATTACTATCATAGTGTAGTCTGCAACGTATATTTGGTTTCTTTAGCGCAATGGACTTTATTATATGTATACAGTATAATTTTTTTCCCAAACATGCCAGCAATAGTCTAGGTCTTACACTTTAGGAAAAGGGTATGATGATTTTTTAAATTTCATGAACAAATTATTGATATTATTTTGGGAAAATTGAATTAGGCATTATGAGCTTAAAAACAACTATATTTTTACATTTATCGAGATTTTCTCTTACGCGTATGATATAATAACCATTCTGTATCTGCTTACAGATGCACGTATATTATCACAAACTAATATAATATATTTTGATAATTTTTGAGCTTTGTGATTTCATTATTTTATATCCCTTTTGATGTACAAATAACATCTATTACAGTTCACAATATAATGTTATACTTTTTTTTATGCGTTTTTCAAAATATTTATGGCGTTATGTTAACACGAGTGTTTAACGGGGATACAGATAATATAACGCCATATTATACGAATATATAATATAAAGATTGTAGAAACAACAGTGGTACTGAAGTAGGCGAATAATAATAAAAGTATATTATTATACTTTTATCCTCGTTTATTGTTACAAACAATATTTTTATTTTTCTATTATATTAATTACATTATTATTCTATACCAACTCATTATAATTAAGTAGTAATTATTAATAATTAAACGATTGTCGCAATTGGTGCTTCTTGACGGCTCGTTAAAACACAATCATCATTTCAACACAATAATTTAACGCCATGCACATTAATTGCATGCAATGTGTGTATGTGCTAAAAGTAACGTTTGTAAAACTAAATTATAATAATACCGTATATGATGTGCGTAATAATAATAATAATAATAATAATAATACGATTATTACTCGGTCGCACCCACGTCAAATCACCTGTTGGCCGTTAGAGAGTTAATCATGAATGTTAACTTATTTCTATTTCGCTACTCTTCATAATAAAATTACATATTGTTACCACTCGTACAATATGATACGTCTTTAAAATTATATATAAATTGGATAAAGGCTTAATCGTATAATATAATAATATATAACAAACTACGCAGTTGGTACGTAGACTGCAAATTATATTCATGTATGATATGAATATTAATTTATAAAAAAATTATAATAATGCTTAAAACGTGCGTTTTTCATTGAAAACGATAAATAATAAACGATTTGGTGTATATATAACAATATACCTGCTCTGTGAAAGTGCGTACTTTGTGGTAGGATTCGATATCTATTATTTATATATGTTTTATATTTTTAAGAACTTTTATTCTAATATAAATTTAATAACTGAAAAACAACTCGTTCAATTTTAAATTAGTACATAGGCAAACATGTTTGGTGAATCACTCTGTATTATATGCTTGTGATATTCGGACAAGGTGTAAATATTGCGTACACAAAGACTGTTGTGAATATCGCATATGTGTACCCAATCAACGTATATAAATATTATTAATTATCAATCATTGTTTTTGATCGGAAATCCAATCTCATATTTATTTTAGAGTCAATAATAATATCGCCATCCTATAATTATATATTGTCTTATTATGTACTTGTACGTGTACAATCATCCAAATGGCCTATATTACATATTGTCATGTGTATATTTAATATCACAGCAACCATAGAATTATAATCTCGTTAGCCTCAATGCAGTGATGCGGCTGATGTGTATGTTCACGTTTTAGGTGTAATGGGAAGTCGCGTTGTTCATATTGTTTAATAATTGTGTTTCCACGGAAGTCCATAATACATTGAAAATATTTTTTCGGGAATGAATATTCAACGAGAATAAAATTATTGCTTTACTACAGAGATGACATAGTAATAATATTATTGTAATACATATCACGAGTGACGTACTTGAATTTCGACTTAGCCTAGGTAGAATAAATTAGTTGTGTATAATTATTTTTGATACGGAGGGTAGAAGGTCTTCGACTTTTTTAATTTATTTTTAACATTTTTATTTTATTTTAAAGTACGCCTTACCTGCATTTGTGTGGATGGATTAATTATGACTTACGAGTTAGGAACATTATCTGTGTTCGAATTATGTGACAATTTTATTGTTTCAAATACATTAATAAATTGTTATTAAGTATATACAACCATAATTATTATAGATACATAAAAAAACCAAGGCCTGAAAGTCCTATTTCCAAATGTGTTGCAGCGATAAACTTATCAACCTCTATCAGCAATAAATACGCCAATGTGTATTAAAAAGTATAAATATATAGTGTTTGCAGAATCTGCCGTTGAGTATTGACTTTAAGAGATAGAAACAATTTCTCAAGTAGAACCCAGAAATCCGTTGCTACGTATCTATTAGATAATATTATATAGGTTCACGTCCCAATAATTTAACGTAATAAGTATTTATCGACTTCAAAGAATAATAAATAAGTGTTTATATTTGATTGTTATATTTAGATCGTACTTACCTTACTTGATAATTATTACTTTAAGAAAACAACAATATTTTATTTATCTTAAACATTTTAAATCTACTTAGCTATAAATGTTGTGATAAAAAATTTATTTAAAGTTACATTTCTCAGGTGCTCCTTGGTTCGTCAGCAATCAGTCCCTTTATAATGATTTGAAAATCCCAACTCTTCCTGAATTAGCCTCTCAATCTTACAAAAAACTACACACAGCCACAATTAACCATAAAAATCCACTTATCTCCAATCTACGTTCTTTAACCATTGCAATCAATCCACTACGTCGATTAAAAGGTTGCTGGCCTAAAGATTTATTAAACATTTAATTAAACTAACCAATTGATGAGTTATTAAATTTGAAGTGGTGTCACCGGACTCCTCCTTCTATCAAGTCTACATGTCTTTTGTTTTCTTTTTAAGCCTTTCATAATTTGCTTATTGTATAATAATGTATACAGATTGTAAATATTTTTTTAATAGAAAAAAAAAAAAAAAGTTACAATTATACTTAAGATATACTTACAATATGTATATATTCTTATACTCTAGCGATGATAGTTGCTTGGTTCAGCCGTTTAGCGTTGAATAGATTTCGAGATTCGTGGGTGTAGATGGATGAAAATTGTATCCGCGGATATTTAAATACCCATAACTTTATATTTTATTTTAGGTCTTTCGGTAGATGACAGACGGAATGTTGGCAAAAACATAAACGCTTTATTGTTTATTATAATAGTCTACTGATGAATAATATACATTTGGCACATTATTTTTTTTATTCCACCGAAACGTAAATGCGTTTCTTAGAGAGGAAAATTTAGGTTAAAAGCTCGCTGAATCCAAAATTAACCGTTAACTACATAACCATTTTACGAGTAATTATATTGTGCCACTGCAAACCTATTACCACCTCAAAAGTTAGTGGAGCTCATTGCATGACCGATCATCGTTTAATAATACAACTGTTGTACTTTTGTAGGTAATTTGTATAACGATATATGACTTTTGTAAGATATATTAAGCTACAGATTGGCTCATAATTAATATTTGATATATACTTGCGAATCGCAGCGAAGTCAAAACGTAATTTAATCGATAATTTTTTATTAATTTACTAAACAGACGCAGCGTCACCCTTAATATTATATTTTCATAAATTCATAATATTATGTATAAATAATGTATTTTATCGAACGTGTTGGGCATCTATATAATTTTAATGTATGCTTAAAACGTCAAGCAATTTCTTTGAGCAATTTTATTTTTTTTTAGTGAGTACTAAGTATGTAGATGAGCCATAATATAATGAAAAAAGTTTCGAAAATATATTAATTATATTTTGGAAATATTTAGTTTAATGTGTAGTTACATTGTGACGTGTGTTTCTGTGTAAACACACACGTTCAAAACCTCTTCTATGTCTCCTTAC
Source organism: Melanaphis sacchari (assembly GCF_002803265.2). Lineage (NCBI taxonomy): Eukaryota > Metazoa > Arthropoda > Insecta > Hemiptera > Aphididae > Melanaphis > Melanaphis sacchari. Next base: position 1,335,798 of record NW_020271284.1, read on the forward strand.
TGCGTCATTGTCGTTTACATCGGTTTTCTGTTAATAATTTATTTAATACCCAAATTAATTGAAATTTTAATTTGTTAACATTTTTCAGTGAAATATTTGCAATGTACTCGATATTTCTAAGTATTATGAAAACTATAGAAGTTAAATCACTTTCCATTTTATATTGATTTTAAACATTTAAGGTTAATTTCGCATTATTAAAACTATTCATTTTTTTAAATTATTTATATATATGTATAAGATTATTCAAACCACAATAAATTTTATAACATAATGACGTATAAAATAAAGAGGCAGTTTTAAATAATCGTTTTGGCATATTTAGACGTATTTACCGTTTTAATATCATAATACTTCGGTTATTATGATATTCAATTGGTTTGTGTTACTTATTTCAAAACAATTTCTATAATTTAATAACAATTTGCTTATTTTATCACATTAAAATAAATATAGATTGTAAATAATAATAATAAAAAATATATATAATATATAAAGTATTTGTTATTTTTGTAGTTAAAAACAACAGTATATAAATATATGCATATTTTTAGAACATTTTTCGTAGGTTTTTATTTTGGTTATATCATAACTACGTAATATAATATATAAATTTAGATAGCTTAAAACATTTATTTATATAATATAGTTTATGTAATAATTAAATATTTATTAAATAATTCTTTCGATCATTAAACTTGTGCAGTATCGTTTGTAGTATTCTGTCAATATATAATATTATATACCTAAACGTAAGAAATTCATCCAGTTGATGGATTTTTCATTCAATAATTTATTGATTTCGTTTCCTATACGTTTTCATAAGAATATTACTGCTTTCTTTGTATAACATTATCATAATACATATCTGGTAAAAAAAAAAAAAAAAAAAAACTATTTAAAAATCACGCAGTGTGATTAGTTAAAATGTATAGAAATCAAATTATCGACTTAAACTAAAATTACAATTTTAATTTAACTAATATTAATTAATTCTTATTTTATTATTTACTTTTATTTCATTTATATTGTCTTTACAACCTCAAATTTATTTAAATGTGACGCAAAGTGCGAATAAAAGGAAAATTAATTATTTGTATAATTAAAATTAAAGCAATAAAACCCTTTAATACAATTGCTCTTTTTGTGTTTTTAATAAATTAATATGAAAATAAATTTACACTAAATTTCATTCGAATGGCATTTACTAAGAAATAGTGTAAAAGAAACTAATGTAGTGTAAAATTTGTTATTCGTTTTTTGATATTACGAATCTTATATTTGATAAAAATGCAAATTGATACGTTCATCGTATTGTGAAAATAATGTATACATTAATAATAATATTTATAAAGACATAATATAAACTTATTATTTATTCGTTAGTTAATTTTTATAGTTGTGAGTTTGTACCTTGTGATTGTTGTCTTGTTATAGTGCTATACGAGTGTAATATTCCGAGTTAACTATAGATTCAATGTAAACAAGCATAAAAATCACTATACACATTTACAACATATTATTTTAACGCTTAAGGACAACAATGAATATGAAATACAACATATAACTATGTCATTATCTAATAATTGTTATAAGCTAAAAAAAAATTGTAGGTATAGAACATATAATGTTGATCGTCGCTTAAATTTTTTGTAAACATACAATTTGAGTATGCAGTTAACATATTTTGAAGGAAATTACGCATCAGAAATTTATGGAATGAAAGACTTATGAATTTTCAAACATAATATAAAGTGTATTAAATTATTTGAAAAAATTATTGTACTGTTAAATATATCAAAACGTTTTTGTATTACGATGATAAACATAGATTACATTTTTATCGAATTTAAATATTCATGTTTTTTAATATATTTATATGAATATAAATATTAATACTAATAATAAAGCATCAATAATGTGTACCTATAGATAATTTTTAAAAGAACAAACATGAGTTTTACTCTCATCATATTTGGGGATATACTTTATATTTTTTAAGTACATAATGTCTTCTTAAAACTTTATTTAAACTTAGAAGTACTTATTTACAACTCCCTGCTTAGTATAGTACTTATTATAGCGCCCATCAATAACATTATGTTCATGTCAATAGATTAATAATTTATTTTCATTGGTATAATTATATTTTATCCTGTAATACTATTTATACATGTTAATTACAATAATTTTGTTGACAATTTCGATTAATTACATATTATCATGATGCATTAATTTTTGTACTCTTTTCATAAAATCATCTTTCTGATTAACTTATGTCTTAACTATAAATGCTAAATAGACAATTTTTTCATGTTTGATCGGGAGATAATATTTTTGTCTTTTGATATTCTAAGAAGAATACACATCATCTAGTAAGATTAATGTCATAAACCACGTTTCCTGTCCGAAGTTTTCATTTGGATTTTATTTAAAAATAGATTTTCGGGTGGAAACATTCTCCCACCGCAGAGGACAGTGCACTGCACACGCCGTCTCAACCGAAACGCTATATTCGCAGTCTGAACGTGTGATTGCTACAGCCTAGACGTATTGGGAAACTCGCATTTTCTTTTGATCTTAATTTTTTAATTTATCTGCAAGTTCGTCTCATTTTGAACGTTTTCGTTTAATTTCTTACTTCGATTTAAAAATTATAATTCGAAAACTCCATTAACATGGCAGACGTAGAATATCAATTTACAACCACCGAAAGAAAAGTCAGGAAAAGCAAAAAAACTACTTCATCAAATAAGAGGAGAGAGAGCAATGATCAGGGCGAAGTTACCATCACAGAATTGGATAAAGAAAACGTGTATCCATCAGAAAATGGTCACGATGACAAGAGGTATTTTCCGAGGCCCCCTAATCTAATTAAAAAAAAAAAAAAAAAAAAACAATAATAACTTAAAATCATCTTAACTTATGGTTTAATCCATTTATTTCAAAAAATATAACTTAATAAATGTATGCTTTTATTACATTTTCGTAAACCTGTTGAATGGTTATTTTTTTTTTATTGCATTCATTTTAACACTGTTCTTTTAAGTATGAACGGAAAATACCTCTTGTTTGACAAATATACTATTGGTAAGAAAATGTATTATATTATTGTTATTATAACATTATAGTTCGTTATATAAACGTATAATTTATAAAAATTTTAAATTAATAAATAATTCAGCTTAATAACGTAATGACAAAGGAACTTAATCGTAGTTTTTAAAAATGTAAATTTTTCACCGGTTATAATACATTTTATAATTACGGCTAAATGGTAATATTTTTGCGAAAAAATTCTGAATAAAAGTTGTCATGTATATTGTGACGAAAGATAATACATCGAGTAAATAAAGGTGCAATTAATAATAATTAATTTATGTATTAGTGCTAAACTAAACACGTTACATAGCAAATAATATCTTTATGACAAATTATGGATTGTAATATAATTATGTCAGTAATATAAATTAATGATTAATTGTATTAAATAATATAACTATTTTTTCCATAAATCTATGACTTACACACTACTCTTGTTGCTAAAAATGTTTTCTTTGAAACCAGTTTAATTATGTACAATAATGAAACATGCATATTAAAATCAATTGCATATATGTTTGATAAAAAAAATGATTTCTGCTAACTTATTATATTTATTTTGTATGCAACTGATTTAAAAGCGTTTGTTGGAAAATTTTTAAATTAAATATCCACCTAAAGTTACGCCACAATATACATACGTAGTCTTTTCCAAATATCATGTATAACTGTACTATACTCGAAGTTTTTTTACAGCAGAAACTAATTATTTATCATATACATATAAACAAAAATATGAAAATCATTTATTACATATTTATTAAAAAAATGTTTGTTTTTTAAACAAAAAATAATTTTTATTATTTCAAATTTTTGTGATAAATGATACATTATATAATTATTGTTTAATTAAACAAGGTCGATCTACTTAATAGATATTTATTCATTTTTAAAGTGTATAAAAATAATTTCTAGCTTACATTTTTCATTGACATTTAAATTTAAACATGATTATTTATTTTCTAGGTTGGAAATTAGTATTAATAAGATTAATCTACTAGGTCAGGACTATCTTTGTAATAAATTAGCATGTGACAACCATTTCAATATTAGTAATTTAATTTAGAAAAGGAGTAGTATACAATTAATATAATTATCATTGAAATGTGGTAGCCGTAAATTTTTTATGTTAAGTTGTAAACACGCTCAGATTTACAAATGACTTTAAACGACACAAACAATATTATTATCGGTTACTTTTTATGGGAACTTCTATTCCGTTAATTATAGCCACATATCTGGTTATCTATCTGGTAATGAATAAAATGTAATCTGTGCAGTCATGAAAATATAATAATCGATTTTTTTGTGAAAAAATTAAATATTGAGTAATCAAGTATTAAGATTTTTCAACAACCATATTAATCATATTTTATATTTTCGAGTTCGATGTCTGTATATATATATCAAACTATTATTAAAGGGTTATTCACTCCTGTAAAAGGCGTTAGAAAAGCCGGTGGAAAGTAAATACATTTTTTTCACATTTTTCTCTTCATTTATTATACGCTCTCTGTTTAAATATAAAATGGTTTCGGTCCATAAATTTCATATTCGAAATAGACCGTGATGCATTAAACAGTGCATAGTAATTAGCTATTAATATTCCGCATGATCGTAAAAATAAAATAAAAATGCATAACACAATGCGACAGAATTTTTGGTTTAGAAGAATTAAAATCAGAACAACGTCTGACTTGTATAAAAAATATTCTATATTTGTAGCCATTCCTGTTTATTTTTTAAAAATATTTTTATACTAGCTACATATTAAAACTAGTTGCTGACATATATCTGTAAAGGTCATATAAACGTGGTTAAATACTAATTGACAATACAATGTCTTTTCCAGTAATAACTTTTCTGAATTTATTTTTCTTTGCATAAACTCCATTTAAAAATTTTAAATAATATTAATGCTTCATCTAATCTAAAAATAGCATTCATTTACTTGTAATGTTGTACTAAAATTATTATAAATACATTTTTTTTTTTTTTATCCTAAAGATCAATGAGTCTGTAGTAAGTAGTTTTTTAGGTTCCGAATGTAACGAAGTATGAATGACCTATACGAGAATGTGTGATTTTTATTTTCAAAAAACATTTTTGTGGTAGTAAAAAAGATTAAAATGTTTTATGTTATCCCTTTATAAAATAAAAATTATACTCAAATATGATACAAGTAAAGTAATTTTTAAAAAAATTCAAATATTTTCAAGATAAATATTTAAAATATCGTATTATTAGACAATAGATTGGTTATTTGTTAAGTTAAAAGATATTTAGTATAGATTTTTGAATTAAACTTAAATATTTTATCAATTTATAATCAGTGTGTTATAATATTTGAATTCATTTTGCCTTTTTTATTAAATACTAAATTATTCTACTTATTTACAATAAAAATTAATAGATTTTATACATATAGCATTATTCCAAGGTTTATTATCTTTCTAAACTAAAAAGAGAAACGTAATCAATATGTTAATTATTTCCTATTGTGTCTTATGATATTATTTTTGATATTACAGACATAAAAATCTGCAATTAATTTAACTTTCACTAACAGTTTTGTATTACTAAATTTAAATTTAAATTTATTTTAGACAGTTAAGGTAACATTAGTGTAGGTTTGAATTAACTTAATAATTCAATAATATTTTTAGTTAAAATAGTAAATAAAATACTAATGTTAAATTGATTTTATAGAATTCTTTGAAATTAATGATGTTGGTTTATTATTTATAAATAATAAGTTTTACATGTGCATTTATACACGTTAATTCGACACCAGATGTGAACGGTAACTTCATAACATTGAAAAAATAACAATATCGATTCATTATATAGATTTATTTTTTAACTCGTAAAATGCCATCTAACCAATATCAATAATATTAATTTAGGTGGAATATATTTTCATAGCTTCAGTAGATTGATGAAAAATTATTTTCATTAATATTATGTCGATCAAATAAAATAATGTGGGAATGTATGAAGTCCATAATATCCAAACTAATGTTAGAGAACACTTTTTTTTTTAATTGAGTCACTAAGAGTGGTAAGAATGTTTCTAGATGTAGGTTTATGATATCTATCATATTTAGCTTATGACAACATAGGTTATTTTGACGATTTATACGAAAATAAAAATTGATTCTTTGAACTCCACGACCTCGATGGTCGCATTTGAATTTAAAGGTCATACGGCACGACCAATGTACGAGTAATTCTACCATCGCGTGAAAAGACAATATTTTATGCGGGCGTGGTGCCTATAGGTACCTATTTGTTGGCTTGATTATTTTTTTAGTAAATTGAACAACTCTTGACATTTTCTAAAAAGCTCTAAAAAGAAAATTGAAAGTGCGACGAATTCATTAACTTCATTTCAAAGTTACCGAAAATATTAGGTGAAACCGACAAAACCAATAAATAGAACAACATAATACCCCCTTGTCAGGGTTACACATTGCTTTAAAAAGTCTACAGACCTTAGAGTCCAATTATAATTTTTATTAAAAATAAACATGATGGATGTTTAGTAATTTGGTAAGGCTCGAACAATTATTCTTGGAATAATATTTTAAATGCTTCGACAAATTCCATTACATTTAATCCTCAAAACAGTATTATTAATCATACACACATTATTTAGGTTTACTAAACATCAGTAATTCATTAAATAATAAACAAGCGATTAATATCCATGTTAAGCATTTTGCATATACCTACTAGATTATTGAATCAAATATATTTTATAATATTGTTTATTTAAAAAAAAAATATATCTTTTGAAACCAATGATTTATATAAAATATTATACTTTTATATGATTATTAATTTATTGTGGTATTTATTGTGATGAAAAAAAAAATAATTTGTATAGTTGAATCGATTAATCATATTTAAACAAAGTTTAAAAATCCACTTACTCGATAATAAATTGTTTTTAGTAAATTATATATTTTGATTTTTTTTTCTAGTTAATTTTCAGTGGAGAATATACTAAGGCTATGAACAAGGACTGGCATTCCGGTCATTTCTGTTGCTGGCAATGTGATGAATCGTTAACAGGACAGAGATATGTGCTCAGAGATGATCATCCATATTGTATCAAATGCTACGAATCTGTATTCGCTAACCCGTGCGACGAATGCGACAAGACCATCGGGATCGACTCTAAAGTACGTCCGTTGACCGTTTTGATTTATAAGTCGAGTTATTAACCCCATAACATAACCTGTAACAATATTATATATTACGATTTTTTCTTAGGATTTGTCATACAAGGACAAACATTGGCACGAAGCTTGTTTTTTGTGCAGCAAATGTCGCGTCTCATTGGTGGACAAACAATTTGGATCAAAAGTAGAAAAAATCTATTGCGGAAACTGCTACGACACTCAATTTGCTGCTAGATGCGATGGCTGTGGAGATATATTCCGTGCAGGCAATTTATGATATTAAATTCCATTACAAATAATCGCGTTGGTACCTGGTTATACACGTAAAAGCGGATCAGTTAATTGTATTTAACATTTTAATCGGCGCACAATATTGATAGTAATAATAATAATAGTAAAAGTAAACTGAAAAAAAGAATACGGGATTAACTGAGTCTTTGGTTTAAAATCATTAGCAAATTATGTATAATATTTTTGTTGCCACATTTTTCATTTCAATTATTTAGTCACCATTCAAGCTGTTTTTGCCCATAGGGTGGTTGGTTATGATGTTTAGGTGTATTTTATAGTATCAATTATAATTATTCACTACGATTTATTGGCGTATAGTTTAATGAAAACGCATACCCGCAAGATATTTTCATAAAACCGTGTTTCTCATAGTATTTTATATTATATAGTACGATAGGACATGATTCATTAAACATCTAATTCCACTCATCTTGTCACTTTAATAATTTAATTCTTAAACAACACAAAATATATTGATCGGGTTGGTCAATAATCCATTAATTCATTAAATATGTTTTCCAAAATACGGTTGTCTATTTTTCGTAGAATTTGTGTAATTCAAGCTTTCTTATACTAAGTATAGAATGCCTTATAGGACCTTACGTATATTGCCCGCTGTGTTCGTCTATCGCGATTTCCGTTATCATACTTACTAATATTATGTGTTGTAAATTGTTGTTATCTTTTATTTTTATAAACATATCAGTTGATGTATTTTACTCTTATTATTTATCAGTAATCTCTTATATTATATCATTATGTTGTGTTGTTTTATTGATGTCAATTGGCATTAATTATTATTTCGTTATTGCATATAATAAAACACATATATTGATGTATATTATAAAAAATCTAGTGTGGTAATCATCCGTGGCTCAGATGTGTTAACAGTTTTAGAGACATATCCACTTAGACATGTGTCTCGTTGAATTAGATTATTTATGCAAATTATTCACGGTAATATGCTAATGGCTCGATATCGTGATTTTGATTATTATTTGATAGACTCTTAAATTGTATCATGTTAAAACTTAATATGTTCTACAGTGCGCGTGTATTTTTAATGGACTCGTTTTTTTTTTTTTTTATTAGTCTATTACACGTTTTAAACAATTTAAATAGTGTTCAGTATATAGATATACATTTCAAAATTTTCTATTCGTACATCGAATTTGTATTTATATTGTACCACTATCAGGACTTCATACAATACTCTCGTAGACCGATTTAAATTCAAATTTATTATGTGCTCTCTTTTTTGACGTCATCCTACACGGTGGTGATGCGCCAACAGAGATTCGTGAAACTATCAGCAACAATTTGTTTAAAGAAAACATGCACGTGGGAGCTGCGTTTGTCGACGTTCTTCGATTCGCGTGTGTTGTGCGAGAGTGAAAAAATACACGTCGACACACGGCACTGTGCGTTGATTAAAAAACACCATTCTTATATTGTATATGCACTGTAATGGTGCAGGTGACATCATCGTCCAATATTGCTGCATCATTAACGTTTTATGTATTTTCTTCTCGATAAGTCGCGTGCATTCAAGGTCAAAATGATAAGTCCACACGGTTTGACGTCCGTTGTAGGTACATAATATTTATTATATGTATGTTTTTGTTGTGATCACGGGTAACATTCCGGCACATTGTACTTAAGACGACTTGATTATTCCAGTGTAAGATACTGTTTTCGTTAATCCAACGGATAATATAAAGTTCCACAACATAAGCATTTAATTTCGGGATAATGACATATATAGAAAAAATGGACATGATATATTGTAATAAATGTATAGGTTGCTATTAAAAGCACATCAATATCTTATTTTGTATGCATCCCACAACACTGATTAGTTGTTCTACTTCTCATTCATTTGTCATGCATAGATACATATTATTAAACTCGATTATAATATTTATTTTATTATCTCTAACCAATGGCAACACTATACATAAATTAAAAAAACATTCGATATTTGTGAATCGAAATTCATGTGTGAGCTATTCTATAACTATAAGGGTTGAAAAAAGTAGTTACACAGCCTTCCTGAGTTCTAAGGAATATATTTTTATAACTTTAATTGAAAACTTGTAGTTTTTGAGGCTATAGAAAAATAAGAAAGAAAGAAAGAAAGAAAGATAGGTAAATTTTTATAAAATATGTGGATTATATTGACCACTCATGTGGTCATATATTAAACTTTTATAAATTCTTCGTTATTCAATTTTTTACAAACTCGACTGGCATTACCTCGAAAATTTCCTCATCTTCATGTTTAGCGATGGGCGTTTAACTTTTAAGTATTAACCTAGGTGCCACAATGTTGATTTTGCGTAGTGGAATTTTACTACAATGCTCGTTGGATAAAATGAGGCAGTAAATTATACGGGTATCACGTCCTACAGGTCGACATATTGTTATAATATACTATGATGGATAATAACTAATTTCTGGTCATATTGTAGAACCGCCTCTAATAATGTCGACTACGGTTCCTGGTTCCGACGTATACGAATTTTTATCTTTATGGGTTTTTGATCACTACCTCTCTCCACCTCGCAACTGAAAACGATATCTGATGATGACAATATCAATATTATAATACACCATAATAATAATATCATTATCTTCGTGCAATGGTTGGAGGTGTACCTATATCAATATAATAGTATACTTACACCGTGGGCAGGTCGGAAAGGTCACCCGGTGTCCTGGCGGCGGTGGGGCGCGCGCACTCGAGGGAGGGGGAGAAATAGGTACACCAAGTATATTCGTCCGGACACGGTGCCCGTCATCGTTTGTCACGCGCTTTTGGTTCAGTACCAGTGCAAACATGTCCGTGGACGTAATGACCAGCAAATTTGGTAACATCACGCTGAAGACCAGCACGCCCAAAAAGGATCCGGGCGACGACGATGTGGCCATTCTGTCGTCATTTCTACCGGAATACTTGATGAGCCCCGCATCCATAACGAAAAACAAGGCTTTTGAATGTTCGTTAAAACGGGACTGCAGACTGGGAGATCCCAAAGCCACCCCTCCAGGTAGAACCACTGTATAAATATCTACTCGTTCGATAATTAACCCGTTAGCAGCCGTCACTCTATCATAAATAGTCATATAAAAACTGATTTTGTTAACCTTTGGTATGACGACTACCAGTCATCTTTTTTTTTTTAAACAAAATTATTATTATTATTATTTTATTATTGTCTTTAATTTTTTTGACATCATTTATTTTTACTAAATCGATATGCAGTTTGAGAAATCTGCAGCGTGTTAAATAATATATAATAGGATCATCAAAATGCAGTTTTTAATCCTTGCTACGAATTTTTTAATTTTTTTTTGTTTTTTTGCTTGACCATCAATTTTGTACTATATAATGCATGATTAATAAATTAACTCTTTCCGATGACTAATATTACACTCTAAAATGAAATTTATTTTTTTATCTCATTATAATATGACGTATGGAAATCACCATATATGGTGGTTATAATAATCTTAGCCATCTGTTTTCTGTACATGATTGGATACCTATTAACATTTCACAGTATACGTATATAATAGAATTTATACTATGTAAATTTTTCTTTAAATTTACGATTCTCTTCACTAAAATAAATCTTTTTACGTTTACTGGTAATTTTTACAAGATGTCCAAACTTAATTATGTATTTTTTTTAAATTAACAAAATCAACTAAGTTTTGTGTACGTGCATTAAAATAAATAGAAATTATGTAGTAATTTACTATGAATTTTATAGAATAGTAAAGAGACAGGGGTAACTCATTAATATGATACGTACCAAGTTAACTTATCAACACTTTAAATTCAAGTAATTAAAAATAATTTTATTTATATTTATTTTGATATGTATAAAAAAATTTAAAAATAAAATTCTGCATCAGATTATAAAATCAACATAATTAGTTTCTATTTCAAAAATTTTTAATATCGCATTTTAGAAAACCATAGCTCTAGTTCTAACTATTTTATTTTACAATTTTGTTTAAAGTTGTATCATATATTATCATATTCAGTACCATTGAGTACTAACTTAAAATTAAGTTTTTTATGGTTATGTTTATGTATAGATAGTTTCATAATCTACCATAAAATTACCGTTAAGGAATTGTATTTTTATAGCTAGAAAAATATTGAATGACTGAAATGTTTAATACGCTATTAAATATTTGAAACTTATTATGATGTTAAAGGTATATGTTTGTTTGTAATTAATAGATAGTCTTTATAATTATTATTAAATTAAAATCAACTTGATTAAAAACCAGTTAAAAAAAAAAATCGATGTACTTTTTCTTTAAATATGTATTTCTAAACAATAATTTATTGCACTTTTAATATTTCGTGTACCTATATAAAAATACACTGATACATATTAAGTGTAGGTTTAGATAATGATAAGAAAATATTAGAATTGTACTATTATCATGTATTTACATAAGTATTGTTATTGTTATTTTAATACCTATTTATTAATCTTTAATGGTTTATATCTTGCTAAAAAAAAAAAAAAAAAAAAAAACTTTCTTTGAAAAAGAAATGCTGTTAAAATCGCTCCAGCTTGGATTTTATCGGTTTTTGAAGATAAAACATTTCTCAATTAATTTTAGGACATTAATCGTCTGTATAGGAGTGGCGATTTTCAAATGCAATCGCCTGAATTTCCTTTTAGATGTCGATCGTAAAACCTTGGCGTGCAGATTTTCAATATCTCGAATCAACGGCGAGTCTGGTCCCGTGGGCGTAATTTGTGTCCTTACCATTGTCTCCGTTCGTACCTACGTTACATATATCCGTTGAAAAAACGTAACAATTGCAGCGACCATCATTATCGTACATAATATCCGGGGAACAATAAATACACTTAATCGTTCATTCTGTGTATTTGCACTTCGTTAAGTTCACCAGATCGTATAGAATATATATTTTTCAACAGCCTTGATCCGCATTTTAGCATAACTCTAAGGTCAAGTTAGCGAAATTAGATCCCGTGGATGTTTCTAAAAGGAAATAACTGGTACTAAACGACGATGATAACTGCAGATATAGTTATTAATTACATGTTGGTCAGTTTAAATTTCATTTTATTATTATTATCATAACGTTTTTTTCACTTTCATCGAAAAGACTCGAAAATTAATAAGAAAAAAGAAACACTAATCCATATATGCACACTATCGTGACCATCCGCGAATCGCAACATTTATTATTATGATAGTACATGCCTCAATGTAACACTTAGTCGTTTTGAATCACGAGTAACTGACAACGAAATTATAGTCGTGGTCAAGATGGTAAAATATTAAAGAGTGCAATGTTTACGTCTGTTTATTGTTGTCGAGATGAGTAACAACTACGATTATGACTTAATTGATTGATCCGTCCGTGGGTTTGAATATGATTTAGTTTGACAATGACGGTCTGTAGGCGAATATGGAAAGTGAGAACGAAAGAGAAAAAAGTCATGTATGAGAGAAAGATTAAAGGTACATCGTCTTTCCACAATCACATCGATTGTTTTAAAAATTTTATTTGATGTGCAAATCATTTATAAATTATGCATTATGCGTATTGTTTTGTGCAGTGTGAAATCTCGATAGCTTTTTAAGGGTGGGAGTTTTCTATTTTTCATTAGTCATACATTTCAGTAATTTTAAATATATTATTATTATTATTATTATTATTTATTAAAATTAATTTGGTGCATTATACTTGATATCTGATACATTAAATGTTATATTATTTTATTTTAAAATATTATTAAAGCAATTAATACGACAATGTTTTTCTTGTATATGAACTAATTGCCTCTTCAATGAATTTTTGAATTGGATCTCATTTACCTTTAATACTTATTTTCATAGAATATCCTAATGTGTCTTGACCCAAGTTTGGTAAATATAGTAGATATACGTTATTGAAACTCTGATAAAATATGTAAATATGAGTTGACAATGATAATAATAATAATAATGATATATTTAAAAATCTTAAGAGTATTGTACATTTAATAAAATATATATTTTATTTATTATTGTATTTGTCCGTGGCGCGGGAGAAAGGGAGGTTGATGAAATTAAAGACGGATATTTGCTTTCTGGATTCAACATTATTTAAACGTGTACGGGTTTAAGACTACGTATGGTAGTCGTCTCGTGATACAAAAGAATAATTCGTATTTATCGGAGAAGTATAAACGGTAAAAATAAAAAAATTATCTATCTGTCCGTGGGACGACAATCGCGTAACTCATACTCCGTTCATTTCACTCCGCTACACCGTGGGAGCGAAGGACCCGCGGAAGAAAAAATTTCGACAGCGCGAATCGGAATTGTTTCCACGTCCTATCGGTTTAAGCGTCATCTCTGCGTAGGCATTCGTAAACAGCGGTGCTACAAGTTCGATTATAAGCATTGCAGTGGGCGATTATCGTTAAACACTATCATAAGATTTAATTTTTTTCGTCAGTCGTCGTATATTGCATACAATATATTTACTCGTATATTAAATAAATACAGTAAACTTGATCTATCTATGTAGAAGGGGAGGAATGATCAATGATATATTATAATAACCTAGACAATAAGTATGTATTATACCAGTGTTAGATTAAAGCATTATAATATATGCAATGACTATTTTTTTTTTACAAACGAATAACATTGTTTCAAGATTTGTTTCGCGATAAATAATAAAATCAATTTTTCTTAGGATTTGATAATTTTTTCTGACCAAAAAAATTCTTAATTAATCAGGCATTTTTAAATTACATTGTATAGTGGTTTCAACCTAAATATATGAACATAGTTTCTGAAAACTAACTCCATTAGATTTCATTTACTGCAAACTACTAAAGATCTCATTAAAAATTTCCTTAAATGATTTTTAAAAAGTTAACCAATATGCATTTATAGATTTAAAACTGATAGGATAGACTTTTTACTGCCCCAAAAACTTGATATCTTTTGTATTTACTTTGAAGTAAAAATATTAAACAAAAAAAAAAAAAAAAATGAAAATCATAAAAATATGTTTAATTATGCGGTTAATTTGACTAAATGTTTTCATTGAAATAATATTTTATCCTCGTTTATGATAAATTTATTTATTTTTTTTAGATACAAATACTCATGTTCACCATTTATTTTTGTTTAATTTCATAATTGAAAATGTAGTAAAAACGGATTTAATTAGTATTGGAATTTTGTCAAGACAATGGGCTAGAAGTTATACTGATAACGGGATAATATTCCGGTTTTAAAAATTGGGCATATTATATGATTTAACATTATTTATTACAATATATACCAAGTACCAATATAATATATTTGAGTCATACTAATATTATAATACAAAACGGCAAACGCATAGTATATTGACAAAATACCATTGACGTGTTTTGTGATATTTCATTTTTATTCATGTATATTTATTTTTTCTATCCTCAGGAACAAAAAAGATGGAGTACAAGACCAGACAGTGGCATGAGAAATGTTTCAGCTGTGTTGTGTGCAAGTCGGCTATTGGTACCAAGAGCTTTATACCCAGGGATCAGGAAGTTTACTGCGCTACTTGCTACGAGGAAAAGTTCTCGACCCGATGCGTTAAGTGTGACAAGGTACCATGCTATACAATAACAAATTATATTGAAGCAAAAATTTTTTTGCACTACAAAGACACTCGCCCGAAATTCATTTTTTCCAGTCGCTTATAAATATTATATTAATATATGTGTATTATGTATAATGTAAAACTTATTTACTCATATGATCATCAATATATTAGGACCCGACCATAGTTTATTTCGATTCTATATCATAAAATCGTCACACAATATTCCTTAACATTCTATTAATAACATTTTTGAAAATGTATGAATTAAATACACATTTTTTCTTTTCATTATGATTAATTCAGAAAAAAACAGTTGTATGACTTGATGTGGTGTACGTTCAACGTTCTGCGAGTGAAGCGTGGAATCGTACTGGTCTTGCATTATGACTTAATGAATTCTTTTTGCAGTTTTTTAACTTTTCATTTTACTGTTTTTTTTTCTTTTTATTACCATCCTAGCAGGTAGAAAATCACTGAATTGTATCGATGAAACATAATTGGCTATATTTGACTATTTAGGTAGCATAGATTTTTGGAGGAACAAAAGATACTGTATTTTTTTACCATTAAATATTAATGATTGAGAACAAAAATAAAAGAAACGTTACCAAATTAATATTTACTTGATTGAAATTAATTGTATTTTATTAAAAAAAAATTTAAAAAATTATATATATAATATATAATTATGTGTAAATATCTTTATATTTTAACTAGTATATAAAAACATTAAAAGCCACTATAAAATTTATTTATATTGAAAAAACCAAACACGCAAATGAATAAGTGCATTTTAATTTTCTCCTGTCATTGATTTAGTAGTTTTTCCTGAAGTATATACTTGTTTAGTAATTATTACTGAATTAATTTCTAATATTTCTATCGAGGAGATACATACTTATGGTTTATAATATTAAAATACTTAAGTTGGTAGATGAACGTAGAATTTAAAAATTGAATTAAAATTTATTTTAAAACCCTTTAAACTAGTGTATGTATAGTCTTCACAATATTAATTTATAATATACATTTACCTACATAATATTATTATATACCTACTATGTTTGTGTGCTGTAGATTATCACTAGTGGTGGTGTGACATATAAAAACGAACCTTGGCACAGGGAATGCTTCACGTGTAGCCATTGCAGCACGTCGTTGGCTGGACAGCGTTTCACGTCCAGAGACGAAAAACCGTATTGTGGAGATTGTTTCGGAGAGTTATTCGCCAAAAGATGCACTTCATGTGTAAAACCAATTACAGGTACGTAAACATTAAAACTCGTGTCGCGAATTTCGGGATGGTCGTAAACAATATAGAAGAAAATTGTATAAACATTGTATAAATATTTCTGACTCAGGATTCCTTTTTTTTCGCACAAGAAAATATAGTTAAAATAAAATCAATGATTAATTAATAACTCATGATGTTCCTCTATACCTCAAATGAGTAGAAATAACACCAAATAGTGCAGGTACCTATACTCAAAGGTAGATAAGACAATAACTATTAACACTTCTATATACTATTAAGTGGACGATAATAAATTTTCTTTAGCTATACAAAGATTTAAAACCAAGATAAAAGGTCCACAATGTTTGTAAAAATATAAAGAAATTATATAAAAATAAAAATAAAAATAAAATAAAACTATAATATTATCAGTTAATAATAAATTACACGAAGGTAATTTTAAACTTAGGTATTTATGGTTGTTGGAAAGGAGGGACTAAGCTAGTTATTAAAAAAATGTAGGGCTCAAGCTCCCGTTGACGTAATTCACCATTTGTGTCTATAATGAACACTGATTATAGTAATATAATATTATGTTAAACCCTTTTAATAAACCGCAATCTGCAATACTTTGCGAAATTCACGATATAATATTATATTATAACATAATATTATTAAAATGTGTCTCATGCACGTATTGCCCCACAGGAATCGGTGGCACTAGATTCATCTCGTTCGAGGATCGTCACTGGCACAACGATTGTTTTATCTGCGCCTCCTGCAAGACCTCACTGGTTGGTAGAGGCTTTATCACCGACGCCGAAGACATAATTTGTCCGGAATGCGCCAAGCAGAAGCTCATGTAAACTCGTCGCACCTAATCAACATGACCACCATCACCATCAACCCTGCACTACATCGTATGACTATACGTTATGTTTATCAACGCCATTTTAACGTTACTATATTATAATATGATAATGCAATACATACACGGAAAAAAAAAATTGTAAAAAAATAATCTATCGTCTTTACGGCTTACGCGAGGCACTTTTTAACCCATCAACACACCTCTCGATGACGACGCAATGACGGAAATATTTGTTTGTCTGTTTAATATTTTTATATCCGGCACCGGATCCGCGTTATTTATTTATTTATTTATTTATTCATACGTTTTTAATGTATTGACACGTGTGCCTTAACGTTTCTAAAGTATATCGTATCAGTATATAGAAATCTATTAGATATTGATAAATATTTATATATATATATATATATATATTAATGTAAACCCACATAATATTCATAGATAGATTTATATTTATTTATATGTAAACTAACAAAACAATTTTTATGCGTAAATTACGTACATACTTAAAATTGTTTAAAAAAAAAAAAAATAATAATAATAATAAAATTTATGTAGTCACTAACCCCCCCCCAGCGTTTGAATATTATAACTATAACTATATATTCATATAAATTATGTTTATTTAAATGTAATTTTGATTAAGTTATCCAGCATTTAAGTTACATAACCACTCTTGTTAATTTATTACTCAAAAGTATTATTATGATTTTTTTTGTGATTAACTAGTCAGGTCTTGTTAAAATGTTAATATAAATATTATATTATTATATAGATTTATATATTATATTATAACAACCTTATATTTTTTTCCTTTAGGTACATAGTATAAATTATGGCCTTATCAATACCGTCCCTATCCCTGAAGTCCTTCAATAGTTACAATATTACCTATTTTATCTTAGAAGTTAGAATAACATACAAGGCACTTAAAATGAATTATCGCTAAATGTTATTACGTTTTTATTTTCAATATAAAAATCAAGCACAGTGCTGTGAAATGTCTTACCTTATACATTTTAATTATTGATAAAATAAGGTGGACTAGTAAATTTATACCATACACGTATACATAGAAATATATATATATATATAGTATTATATTAAACAATGTATAATCAACTTAATTAACTTAAACTCAGCTAACCGAATTCTCGAAATCTGTTTCGACTCACACTCTTAATACATAATATTTACAACCTATTTTAATACTATACAATAATTATTATTTGTACACGATATTATTTCTGTTAAATATATCGTTTTGTAATCTATTTATTTTAGTAGTTAAAATTATATTGGTGTTATATTTCGAATATTTTTACCTTAGTAATTTTTATAATAATGCAAAAACTATAACTATAGAAGTTATTACAGTTGAATCATTTGGTGCTATGATAATAATAATAGTAATAATAATAATAACAGTAATTATAATACTGCTATATCGCACACTAATCACGTTGTTTTTTAAAACAATTTAGTGTAGACTTAAGTTGTATTTTTTTTTTTTTTTTTGAAAATGTATACATTTGGAAATTTTTAAAATCACATTTTATGAAAATATATTACCTATGTTATCTATTGTTGACTCACACAAATCTATTATTTTTTTTCTCATGTTACATTTCCAAGTAATCCTTTCATTTATAATGATTATACTTTTTTTTTGAATCAATATTATGTATACTTTATTTATTTTAACATGGGCACACGAAATATTTTACAATAATACATTAAATGTTCACAATTTTTTGTTTAAAATAAAATGCTCTAGTTTTCTGGTTGAAACAAAGATTTTTTTTGATTTAAAAACCACTCTAAACATAAATAATGTTATATTATTATGTATTAAATACATTTTTTGAATACATTTATTGTTTAATAATATTTATATTACAGTATAGCGTTAATTATTTAAATCAAAATAATTTTCAAATTATTATTACATTTTATATAACTGTATTATTATAAATTATTTTATGTTTGAATGTTAGATTAACTTTCGAATTAGTTATTGTATTTAATTTATACTATCAAATCATATTACTACGTATAGTAATAATTAATAAATAAATAACAATAACATCTTTAACTCATTTTTCCAGTTGTATTGGTGCTAATGTGTATATAGTAATATTTTATTAAATATTGATATATGTTTTGATAAATTTAATTTTACTTAAAATAATAACAACTGTGGAAAGGAATTTAAAATAACTCACGAGTGACTAATATATAATCACTATAGTTGTGTGTGTTCTAGTTTTATGATAAAAAAACATTTTTTTTTTAAATATTTTAATAAATTTTCATTTTCAACACGCTTTTCTTAAACATGAACATTTTTATAAATAATATTAATGTTAAAATTGTATGTGTGTATAATATTATTGAGGGGTTGAAAAGGTTATTGAAAAACCCCAAATTATCATTTACTATACATTTTAAAATATAAGTATTTATTGTGATGAACAAATCTTACAAATCATATAATATTATGTCACCACTCACTATGACACCATTATACTATAAATATGGTGTATGAAGGACATTAAAATGTTTTGTTGATAAAGTTTAACTGTCTCTAAAACTTTTAAGTACATTTTTAACATACTTTATACGAGTAAACGTGAATTATTTTGTGAATGCAACACGTAATAGCGCATAATTTTAAATATTAATTTGTTAATGTTTTGCAGATTACTAAATTTAACATAATGTATGAATGAACAGAATACTTTATTATTAAATACAAATCACGTATATTTTTTCTAATGAAAATACCACTTACTTTAACAATTGACAAATATACTTAAAGAAAATTATCTCGATATATTAGTATAGGGTTCATGAATAAAAAATTACAAACTTGTAGTGTAATCATTAATAATAAATAAATAATCAGCGAAGAATCGTCATAAAAGACAATGAAACATCATCAACCAATTTGGAATATGGAAAATTAATTAGGATTTATTTTATTTAAATAAAACATTTTTTTTAATAAATTTAAATTTCATAGTATTATATTTATGTCAACATATTTTGTTATTGTTGTTGTTATAGTATATGGTTAGTATAGATTATAATTAGAGCTAGCACAGTAGAGCTAGTGGTGCCTATCTAAATACCGTGTAAAAATAAATATGTAACGATATAGAATTTGTCACATTCTGTTAGGCGTAAAAACGGTTTTGAATTATTTTGAGACATTTCTTGCTGTTCATGTTTTTGTTTTATTTTATTTTTAAGTAATCGTTTTTCTCGTAGTTACTTCATCAACCACTGCAAATTCATTATTGTAATCGATTTTATCTATTTGCAGTTTACTTAATTTTACTGCGATATTGTTTAAATACGAATATAAATAATTATGCCTGGTTTATTCGTTGTTTTTTTTTCAGCGTCATAAGTATTCATAACCTCAAGACTCACGTCTTGTCACACCAATAATGATTATCAAGTATCAACTATACTTAAAACATTCGAATTCATTGTCTTCGCCTTAAAATTACACAACATACCACATTTACACTCAGATGTTCGTGTTTAGATTCGTTAGTTTTAACATAACAATAAATTAGTCTATTATCTGTATTTTTACGTAAATATTTTACGATATTTTAATTTTCGACCAATTAATGAGTTTTTTTAAATTTCATTACAAACTCATACCTCGTTTGAACATTAAAATATCATTAAAAAAACAAAGAATATTTACTGACAATGTTTGTACTATTAATAGCTTAATAACAGATCACTTTTCAGTTTTCTTTGATATTAAAATCTAGGAAGTTACATTTGAGCTTATGAGTCTTAATATGTAATTTAAAATGCACTTCTAAAATAAAGACAAAAACATTTTAGTTTAATGATTTTTTAAGTATTTTACTTGAATTTGAGTATTCAAATAAATAGTCTTTTCACTAATAATAAAGTTTAGGTTCGGTTAAAAAAACGAATTCGATTTAACCATAAATTGACTTTTTAATATATTTTTTATGCAAATCCATTCAATTTTACTAAAAAATCAATAATTGTGCTTTTTGACTTGTTGATTTCAATTGAGTTTATGCAATTTGAAACATTTAAAATCAATTTCAAAATAAATTATCAATTTTTTCTTACAAATGAAACATTACTGGTAATACTGTGAATTATTGTAATAGTAGTCAATTAATTTCAATAATTGTTTCTATAGCTATAATAATACATAGTATATTATAACTTTCTATGGAGGTCTCTTAATATTAATATTTAATTGTCAAGGTCTTAATTTGACGCCGAAGGTTGAAAGCAACAGTGAATTATCTAATAAACACTTTTTTTCAACATGGATAATTTTATTATTGATACTAAAAATAACTTAAATACTTACTATAATTTAAAATTAATATCAACTTATTTTTGGTAAATATCTATAATTAAAATCTATCCAATATAAAGTTAATTTTACTTATATCGTTTGGTTCACGAGAAATATATGATCTATTCTTCAATTTTGTCAACTATATTAAATAGGTAGTAATACATTTCAATCCTTAAAATATATCAGGTATTGCAGTAAGTATGGGTGGGTGTCTTGATTTTGTCATAATTTGGATTTAAAATTAATGTTAGATAAATAAAAAATTAATAACAGTAATTTATATTCGATTATAATTACTAAAGTAAATAATTTTTTTAATTCATGTGTATAGTTATTATATCCTAAGCTTTTAATGGCGCTTATTGGTGCAACACTAGGCAATTACGGTCTACCACTTAGTTATAACTTATAAGGTATAATGAGTAATTAAAAATTAAACTAAATTATATTTAATAAAATATTATTATTATAGATTATTCTTTACTAATAAGTAATAAATAATAACTAAACGTAGTTATAAAAATTAAAACGTAATGTTAAGAAATATTTAATTTTAATTACCACAGTATGTTTGTCAATTAATATATTTTTTTATGAATAGTAATGAATAAATATTTATTTATAGATATTATTATTTTTTATTTTAATTAATCCATAATATACATATATATAATATGCATGATAAATTGTTTTTCGTGTAAATTTAAAGAATTTTAGAATAAAAAACAGAAGTCTAGGCACTAGGAAGATACTACT
The DNA here is from genome assembly GCF_002803265.2 of Melanaphis sacchari. NCBI lineage: Eukaryota > Metazoa > Arthropoda > Insecta > Hemiptera > Aphididae > Melanaphis > Melanaphis sacchari. Next base: position 1,358,262 of record NW_020271284.1, read on the forward strand.
ATAACACGATAATACACGCATTTTAATAGTTACAACATTTAAAATCTAAATTTTGATTTGTAAAAAACTAGTTATTCCGAGTGAAAAAATATAGTCACGAAAATACGGGTTCGTATTTTATCGCATCTTATGTTACGTATACACTGCCAACTCCATGGTTTATTGATGTTCATGTGATAATTTTTTTTAATGTCTTTTGATGCATCGAGTTTTTGTCATATTCAAGTAAATTTATAATGATAATGTATTCTTTGAATTAATATTGAGAATCCTGTTTATTCGTATCTATATTAAAATATGATTTTATTCTATATTGGCTATTAATCATTGTACGTTTCATAAATATCAGTATTCTTACAATACCGCAACGACTTGTAAAACAACTTTTTACTTTATAGACACACCTTTATAGATGAATTAATTCTGAGTTTGTAGAGCTTCCAGAAAGTATAAAATGCTAAAATTAAACTCAAAAAGTCTCTTGACGCTAACGATGCGTTAAAAGTTTTTTGTTTCACGATTCTTCACGACCAACATATACAACTTAGTTCTGCGGATTTATGAACACTATTATGTGATATGATTTTTTCTTTGAGATACAATCGAGTTCGAAAATAATTTTTTACTTAACTAACTTAAGACGTGATTTTTGTCCTCTCGATGCCATTAAAATTTTATTTTGTATATGGGATAAATTTAGTATGGTAGTGTGACCTGTAAAGTTTTCGCCTGCATATTCGGATATTTTAAAATTGTTTGAGTTACAGGCTAAGTTGGTTTAGCCTATTATATATAGTTACACAATTTATGGTTTTAAATATAAATTATAATCAATTATTCTATTCTAAATTCAAAATAAGTTAAATATAAATTTGAAATAAACCTATTCCAAATAGGAAATTATATTTTTTCGAACTTGAAATGTTATTATTTATAATATTATAAAGTATAAGTTATAAATGCATAAGCATAACGTCATATAGCTTTTTTCATGTTTTTATTGTATTTTGTGGAAAAATTATAAATTTGGTATTTTATATCAACATATTATAGGTACTTGTATAATATATATATATGTGTGTGTGTGTGTGTGTATAAAAGTACATTTTCTTTAATTCTTACATTTAAATAACTTTAGATACAAAACAGTGCAGTAAATCGTAAATGTATTGATTTTACAATGATGTATAAATATTTTTTTTGTAAATGTAAACACGATAAAGAGTTAATAAAATGCTACAAATAAGGTAGTTTATAGTTGTAAATTAAATCTAACTGATACTTTGGGGAGATAGAAGGAATCAAAAGTAAAAAATGGTTTTTAAAATTTATTTACAGATAATCAGGAGAAACAAAAACCAAGAATTTTTACTTAAATTTCATTATCGAAAAAATCGATTTTGTTTTTTAGTGCAATTCGAAAATGAATAACCGTTAATACTTGAAACTTTCAACAAATTTTTATATAAATTTCTATCTACGATAACATTTTCAAAATATTTTAATTATTTTTATTTTATTTATAAGTGTGAGAAATTATCAGTTTTTTAATTTTTTTTTTTTAGAATTACCGATTAAAATTTAGTTTTTGGGTAGAAATTCTTAAAAATTGAATACAAAGTTTATTATAAGCTGTTTATTCGTCAAAATCTAAAAAAGTAAACAAATTATTTTGTTATAAAAAATGTATAAAAATATTTGTTTTCATATCTAAGATTTCAAAACTTAATACAAGATTTTTCATAAATAGTTAATGTTGAAACCATCAAGTCTAAAAAAATATAAGAAGAAAATTATTTTTTACAGACATTTTAAGTTTTAATTTGGACTAAATTGGTTATTTAAACGATTATTTTTTGATAATTAAAAAACATTCGTGGGAACTTAAAATGTTTACGCCTATTATATTAATATTAATAGTATTATACGCAATGATATTTTTAATTTTTTTTTAAATATTATCTACTTATACAATGAACCTATTTTTATCCTTTTATGGTATTTATTTTAATTTTATGTTATTACATTTTTAGTTATCTAAGTTGGTATAATATAGTATAAATAAATATTATTAAAATAATTAAATATACTGATAGTAAAATAAATAAAATATTCTTGGAAAATAGTATAAACCTATCGTAATACTAAAAATAAAATAAACGGTTTTTATGGCTAAATTAAAAAATATATATATTAGGTACGAGATATACTCAGTGATATAGACAGACCGTCTACGCTTAGAATCGTTTTTATATTCAATGATATATCATTGAATTAAAATTTAATACATTCATATTAGTGACTCACTCGACACTTAATGTTCACCAAAGCGATAACCACTTACCTACCTTTTTTTATTAGACTCTTGTATATTTTTTTTTCACAATGTACCTATTACATTCGTTTTTATACATTTTAATATCGTATTTATGTTATTTGTTAGTGTCTATGTAAATAATTTATTACCTATGTAAATTGTTATATTGAATATATTTTATTAAATTTATTTTGTATAACTTCGCATAATTTTGGTAGCAAAAATCGAATTTATGTACATTTTTCATGGTTTTTGTAGTGTATTGAATCTATGACCTGATATGGCATGGGAAAGATTTGAAAATCCTTAGTAAATGTACACGGTTCAAATCTTAATCTTAAACCATGTGAAACTGTACCGAGAGCGTATTTCTCAATATATAATTATATTCTAAATTCTGATGATAAATTTCATAGAATTTTCACTAAAATCTGGTGAATCACGTTGAATAGTACTGTTAATCAGTGATAATTAATTAAAAGTTATTATTTTTGGAGAGAGGCCATATGGGAGTCGAAGAATTTTTAGAGGCCACAAAAATGAAACACTAGTAGGTACACATGTTTATTTACTAGAAATAAAATAAAAATAAAAACGTAAACTAATGAAAATGCCATTTAATTAACCATTAAAAGTAATTTTTTTTTAAAAAAAAATTCCTTTTTTTAAAACATAAAAATAAACGTGTTTTTTTGTATTCTATCGAATTAATGAACCGTTTTCAATGTAAGTTTAACTCTTTAAAACTCGAGGGAGTCTGTAGCTTTATTTTTCAATTCATTGGTAAGTCGATTCATACAAAGATTTGATTTGGACTCATAAAAATCTACGGACTCATGAGTCACTGTTATGTGACATATCTAGCCTTCCCCGTGGTTTATCGTCAGCGCGTACCACCATACAATCAATATGAGATCGATCATTTCTTAATCACGTTGATCCTGTGCCACCAGACTGAGCAGGACTGTAGCTAGCCTTTGTCTATTGGACTCCCGTGTATTTCATGTAGTAATTATATTCTAGATAATATTGTTGTACATGTAGTTGTCGTCGCGCATAACCTTTTCCGTCTGGTTTCTGCCGTCGTCGTGACCTGTCTTACCCGTCTCCTCCGTTTCCAAGATCAAGGCCGTGTGCACAGCTGCAGACGTCGAGCGGACCGGTTGTCTCGCTATCGTTGTCTTCCTCGACCGGTGGTCATCCAGCACAGTCACAAGCACGCAAAGTCGTTTTATTTTGTAAATGTTCACGTATTTACAAACGACTCCGGACTCGATCCTTTTGCGGAGCCGACTAAAGCCTGCGTGTCTTTATGCTCAGTATAATATATTAATTAATCACTGATCCATAAATACATCCAGTGTGGCATATATCCCTATAATGTACTGAGGTAATCGAAAACGAAATTTATTTTCTTATAAACAAAGAAAATTGAGCTTCTCTCAATTATGTTGAAAAGTACTGAGAATTTTTTACTTTTATCACCTTTACCCAAATCCCACGTATCAACTGGATTCAATTTTTCACCAGAAACCACATTCAAAATTGAAATTTAAAGCATTATAACTGCTTTAAAAATTGATGACAGAAACTACTAAAAATAAAAATATAACACTTCGTTGTAAATCCGATTCATTTATTGCTCTACTCAAAGTCCAAAATACTTTTTCATAACCATCAAGACTAACACAGACTTTTATTAATGTACTTTTTACCACTATGAAAATCCAAAATGTTGGCCTTTAAATATAAAGTCTACAGTTTCGATTAGCTCTGATGTTTTAAATATGATTTTTTTTTTTTTTTTTATGTTTAATATACCATTATATTGAATATAAAAATTCAATTTTATAAAATTTATAAAATATTCTCTAATTACAAGATTATAATTTATCTTTAGTTTTTATATGAAAGGTAATTAAAAAAGAGCTATAATAAATTATAATAAAACACATATAAAATAATAAATATAAGCATTATTTTCAGTGAAAGAAATACATACATAATACTCCCATTAGTATTTGTATTATATTTTAGAATGGATAGCCAAATGATGAATACAATTATACGATATTATATTACATCGTTCATTTAATGAGAAAAATATTTATAATGAATTTTTTTCTTGGTTCTCATAGATAATATTTTTTCCTATTTCACGAAATCAACATAATTACGTAATAAAAAAAATGCAAATATATCAATATTATAATTACATAATATATATAAATATATATATTTATTTTTTCTCTAAATTTATTTCTTGCAAAATAGATCGTCTAAACAGATCTAGTCATCCACAAACAGAAAAAGTATAATATTATCGCCATAGTGTTTTTTCGATGATGGCGATGGTTCATTTCTGTTGTATCTGATAGTATAGTCACAAGCTCACGCGCATCAAGTTCTCTACGGATATATTGGATTCGATATGATTACCAGCATAGAAATTTCTTCACATGTAACAATGTACCTACATAAAATGATAAATCCTATGTAGATACCTATATATATATGTATGTAAAATGTGTTACATGGTACATACACACACGTTATGATGAAATGCCGGCGGCGGTGGAGGGTCGAAGACCTCCGTCGGATCGATGACTTGCTGCCACCACCGACGTGGATGTCACATTTGTAATTTTCAACAATTGACTTTTATTTTTTTTTTTATACGAATAATTTTTTACGTGATAGTTTTATTATTTTTTTATCTACGAAGTTGGAAAATACTTTTTGGCAAAAAGAGAAAGAGGCAAAATGGTATAAATACAATCGAAGTGTGACGTATAGTATACTGTAGTATTATTATTTCTTATTTCTTATTAATTGTGTGTAAAATATTACGATATTTAAGTACCTATTAAGACATTTAATATATATTTTGATTAGGATTTTTATATTATTTTTTTTCTACAATTTTGTTAAAGTTGTTTGTATAAACAAAATTATTTTCAGTAATATTATACTATTTATTATTTCACTAACTGTTATCACCAAATATATTTTATTTATTTATCTTTATCAGTGTAGTTTATATATTGAGATTAAAACATTCTAAAACCCATATGATTGGTCCATGGAACTATGCATACCACCTGTTTGTTGGTTTTTTTTTAACAATATACCTAATGAAGTTGATTATAGTTTGTAATTACCAATATTTAAATTCCAAGGTAATATAATAATAATAATAAAATTAATTCAAATGAGAAGATATGAAGTTATTATTATTATTAGACTATACTATAATTATTGTTGAATTGTATTGCAGCTAAAAAGATTTAAGTTATATACTAATATACTATGTTAACTTTACTTAAAATTAGCATTTATTTTTCATAAAAGATAAAATATTACTATCTAGTGCATTCCCGAATAGACGATAGTACCCATAACAGATAACATTATACTTAGTATATGGTATAATTCAATCACATATATCACAATATTATTATAATGGCAATATTTTTGTTTTAACTCCAATATGTATGGAACTATTTATAACCCAGTTGATGGTTTCCATCTTTCTAATAAAATTATCTTAGAAGAAATGTTTACTTTTTTTTCTACGCAGGCGTCAACATAACTCAGAATTGTACAGAGCAAACCGTATTCGTTCAAATATCTTAATATTCAAATCAGCTTTAAAAACCACATGTATTGTGTGACTATAAATGCAACATATCTTTAAACATATCGTTAACATTAAGAAGGTCATCTTTTGATAAAATCACGTTATTACTCAGACCACCATAAAATGGTCATCTGCATCATGAATTTTGTCTTCTTGAATTTAACGCACGTAAATTATATTATCATATTAAACCAACGCTACAGGTATACAATATAATATTTATATGGTAATATATTACCAAGTATAAATTGATTTCATATATAACAAACACTTGTTATTAATTGATTCACGAAATCATCGTTAAAATTGTTATCGACCAATTACTAGGTATGACTGTATGAGTATGTAATATATTATGTAATATACCAACCTATAATAATGGTGATTAAATTATCAACGTGCTTAGAAATATTTTAGTTTAAATTTAACAATTCAATACACCATTTAATCAACTATTATATGCATGGGTTAAATTTCAAGAAACGAGTATGATGTATTTATCTTAATAAAGACAATGCCCATGAATATATTTATAAGCGATCTACAACAAAAGTCTAGTGCACTCGTGGTTCTGTAATTGAATACTCAGGTAATCTTATACCCGATGATGCGTATTTCGAAAGAATTTTTTTTAAATTTTACATTTTAAAGAAGGATTCATACAAGAAAAATAAATTGTCTCACTAAAAATGAATATTTATATTTATTTTTTTATGTATAGATGGAGCCATTGATATAAAGAATAAAATAGCTTTTGAAATAATTGGATGTAATTTTAGATCCATATTTTATATTTGGTCATAACAACCCGAATGGATGTGTTAAAAATATATTTAGTCTACATTTAACGGAGTTAAGAAAGTTTAAATCCACTGGCATTATTTAATTTTTCACAGGCAACGTCATGTAGGGATCAGCTACGATTAATAAGTGTAATATCTATCACACAAAATCAAAGGCCTAAAACGTATGGTTTGATATGTATATCCACAGCGTTCATATAACACTAATGTCAATAGATACAGAAATATCCGCAATGTCGTGAATTTATTTTTGTTACTTACTTTTTACCGTTCGACACATAAACATTAGTATATGACGTATAATATATTTGACTTACGAAAGACTATTATTTATTTATTTTTTTTTTCATTTATATTATTTTCGCCGACGGTCACAGAAAATAAAATAGCTATTATAATTAGTTGTGATTTTGAACTTGTATTTTATATTAGGTTGAAACAACCAGATAATCGAGTTAGAAATCTGTGCGCAGTTCACATTTAACTGAATTTGAAAAGGAATAAATCTGAGGGCTACGACGCACAGGATCAGCTAGTGTTGTAATATTATAAAAATAATGACAAAACGGTGTTTGTAATATAATTACGTTAAGTATATTATTGTGCTTAATTTTATCACAAAATATGGCAATAAGTGTTGCAATAATAAATAATGATCGTACATCCTAAGTAGTGAAATAATAAGTCAAAAGTCCAGCAGCGAAGTATCCTCGATGGCGATCAATCGTTTTCACTTCCTCTCGGCCGAGGCCTTGACGGCATCGGTGGCAGTGGCGGCGGCCGGGGTGGCCGGCGAGTTAGCGTAGAACGATTGGTACTGCTGGGACGGGTACTGCTGTTGGGAGAGGTACTGTTGGGACTGGCCGTACTGTTGACCGGCCGCACCGCCGTTGTAGAACGACGACGAGTGTTGCAACGGTTGTTGTTGATAAGCGGCCGGCAGGGACGAGTACGGTGTGACGGTCGGCGAGGCGGCCGTGTAGTGACCGTTGTACGGTGCGGCGCCCGTGTAGTGACCGTTGTACGGAGTGGCGGCGGCGGACGGGACGCCGAATTGACCGCCGTAGTACGACGGGAAGGCGGCCAGATAGGGCGAGTAAGAGCCGCCGTGGTACGGTTGAGCCGGATACGGGTAACCGGAGTACGGAGTCGGGTAAGCGGCGCCGGCCGATGGTTGAGCCGAGTACGGGGTCGGATACGATCCGACGGCGGGGTATCCGGAAGCCGGGTAGTACTGTTGGTGCGATCCGAAATTGTACTGCTGGTGTTGCTGGTACGGTTGGTATGCGGCTGAAAAACGTAGAGGCTCGCGATCAGTACGTAACACACATTATAATACTATTATTTTCAATGATTATCGCGTTGTACCCAAATAATGCGATTTTAATAAAAAAAATATGGTTTTACCCTCAAATATAGCTACATTGCGTGACAATGATTAAAGTATATGACCGTTTCAACCTAACCGCCACTGTTTAAGAGGAAGTCGCACCCACACGTGTTGTCTCCGACTTACTACCGCCATGACATCAAAATATACGTTCAACGCGATTTCGACTTGATGTGTTTAGTTTGTTTAATATTAAAGTGAAATGATTCAAACAATCAGTTACTCTAAGACAAGAACATTATCTGCGTTCTTATAAATGTTAACATTTTACATCATACTTAAAATGTGTTTAAAAATTAAGATAACGTAAAAAACAATAATGTTCTTATCTTTAAGTTCGATCATTGGTAATTTCACTTGAATATTTAAATATTCAACACACCAAATTGAAACTTACGTTAATTGGTTACGATGTGCATGTCGAAGTGATGTATAGCAACAATAATAACCATTGCCGTTTGTTTGATTTTGACTTACCAAAAGCAGATGACGATGGGACGCCGGCCTTAGGTCCGAACGATGATTTGGCCAACGGTCCGGAGAAGTCGGAAGAGAACTGGTAACTCTGTGCTGGGTATGGAACACTTCCTTGTGCAGAGTACGGGACGCTTCCTTGTGCCGAGTACGGGACGCTTCCTTGTGCTGGGTATGGTACGCTTCCTTGTCCCGGGAAAGGCGTCTGTGATTGCACAGACGACGGTGCGGCGGCGGCGGTGGATTTTTGAACTTCCGTCGACGTAGCGGCTGCTACAACGGCCAACAACAGTCCGATTGCGTAAGAGACCTGCAGAGCAGAAGACACGAAAAAATTCGTCAGTTAATCAATATATTAGCCACTACCTGTTTTCATGAATTTAATATTTATACAACTGTTTCAATAATTTTAATAATTTCAAATAGAAAGTTTAAAAGCAAAGATATTATAAACGATTCGAACGCGTGTTACTATTTTTTTTTTTTTTTTTTTGAAATTGTATGCAGAAGATCAAAACCAAAATTTGGTTTTACGTATCTGATATATATTACATAACATCATTACTTGGTTTTAAAGTCATTACATTTTATTTGTTCGACTTATATAAATATAAATCATACTATTTCGACAAGATATTTATTAAGAAAACACTCAACCTCCATGAAATGTTTCTGTCTTAAGCTCAATATAGCAAATTTGTGTTTAGTAAATGCGATTTTTTGTGTTCTCTCGTTAGTTTTTTTATAATATTTTAATTTTTGAGCAAGTTATGAGCGTTTAGAAGATTTATCATCATTTATATTTTACACGTTCGTCTCACTTAAAAATTAAAACATCATAAAATCCGACAAGAAATCACAAATAATTTTTAATTTTGATAACACATCAATTCTTCCTAATAATTAATACAAAATTGGTTCTGCTAAACTCAAATTTAATATATTTTCGTTTACAAGACAGAAACAACACACACACGTTCTCTTAACAATATATTAATACATTATTTCAGATAAATTTTAAAATAGTTTTTGCTCGATACCTATTTTATTTAATCGAACGTTTGCTGTACACAATATAATATATTACGATTTAGTGGCGCGTTCAAAATTCTTACCTGCATGGTGATAATAATAACGTGATGGGCTTAAGACGAACGGCGGTTTGTACGTGGTACGTTATCGAAAGTACAAACTGCAAGCGTCTCTTTCAAGCCACTGCGGTTCAATTTGTGTACCGAGTGACGAACGTATTGATCTTAAATAGCCATAATACGTGCATGTCGGAAAAACGGAGTGCGGGAGAACTGCAGAGGAAGATGGAGAAAAAAAAACGATAAGGATGCGGTCGGCAAAGAATAATGGGAAAATAACAACGGACAAAAAGGAAGGGAATAAAAAAAAATAATAAATAATACGCGAAACAACAGGTACGATGCAGTGGCGGGCGGCTTGCCAGAGGGGAATGAGAGAGGGTACAACGCGCGGCGGTGCCCCCCAACGAAACCCCCCCGCGGAAAGAGTTACCGGCTACTGACTCCTTTATCTGCATGGCTCCGCTCTGTTTGTCCGGGTAACCGGTCCAGCTATTCGACCGGTTACGTGCGGTGGAAAATAAACGATTGTAACCGTATACGAGAATAAATACTTTCGTATTACCGCCACGAGTTGTTTAAATTAATGATGATAATAATAAAATAGGATCTTTATAATATGATATTATTTTAGCAAGAAACATCACAGAAATATTATAGTATAGCTAGAATTAATTTTACTTCAAACTATATATATGCGGTAATGAATAATGTATAAAACCAAATAGAAGCTAAAAATGTTATAAACAATATATATTTTAACATAATGGATTATTTTTAATTCTATTGAAAAAAATTATTTAAACAGTCAAACTATTTGAATTCTAAGTTAATTAGAAATATAACTAACCAGTTAAGTTTAAAAGTCTTGAAATACCCTCCTTCTCCTTCAGACATAATTACACAACTAGTTCATTCGTAAATTTTGTTTCAGCTCATAAATATTAAATAATTGTATGTGTTTACGGGTGGTCATTTGTCACAGAAATAAAAAAAAAAAACGATACAGACTTATTAAACCGCTAAAATATATACGTTGGTATCAATTTTTTTCTTTAAATAAAATAATATTTAATTTATTCAAATATTCAATGAAAAACAATGTCTTTAATATATTTGAAGCTTACAGGCTGAAAAACTACTCGATCGATTTTGACAAAAATTTCAGAGATTAGAGGTACCGTCAAAATTTAAAGAGTAGTTTAAACTACGTTCAAAAATCTACTCATTGCTATCATCATACGAAAAAATATCGATCGAAATAATTCATTAAGTGACATAGACCGAAACAACACCGTATTTAACGTTTGTTCATTTTTTTTTTTTTTTTTTGATGAAGCTATAGTAATTTATAATATATTATTATCATATAATGGCGCTTATATCATCTCTAAAATTACCACACTTACGAGAAGAATTATTTTCAAACGATTCTTGCAAATACAAGCTCGAGGTCAGTGTACATATTATGTAATATTAAATTATATTTTATACGATAAACTACCTATCTAATTATTCTGTGAGTCGATTTGAGGGAAAGGAGTTCGCGGCTTTTGTGGCTAGAGTTCGTTGTTAATGTTGCTATTCGAACACACACTTAGTATTATAATATTATAATTCGATATGTAGACGGTACAGCTCGGGGCTGAAATATTATGATTCGCACGTTTGACTCGAGTGTCGGAAACGCAGCCAGTTGTATACATGATGCTTGATTTGGCGTCATATAAAAATAATAACAATATAAATAATTACAACATTACGCGTACAGGATATGTAGCCTGCGGATACACTTATCACGAACAAGCGCTGCCGCTAATATAATAATATCATATGTACCTACTACCTATCATTATTATTATTAATATTATTTTGGATTCATATCATTATAACTTATAAGGTATCGGTACAGCCGCAGAATACGCCCGATGACTGAATAATATCATAAATTCATAACGTAGAACCATTTGAACCGCGATGAACCGACATCGTGTTTCCACGATGTAATATTTCAAGCTCAAGGTATCTCACCGCCACTCTAGGTACCTCCTTTACTCACATTTATAAGATTTATTTTAGGTGCATAACGCCTTGCCACAGCTAAGTACCCATAACGAGTAGGCTATAGTGCAATCTGTGATTCACAATGTTTCATACCGACTATGACTAACGGCGCGAATCGGTCATTTTACTTATTATTTCGACACAATAAAAAATTTTATATGTACCTACCGCGATATTGATAACTGTTGAATATAATATACCTGTGGGCAGAAGTACCGCCAATCAAAAAAAAAAAAAAAAAATCACTGTTGTCTGCTATATAATATTGTCGCACGCGCAGTGTTACTCCATTGTTGACGAATAATTGAAAAAAAAAATACTATTACGATTTACGATTTAAAATTCGTAGCACCGCCAGCAAACGCGACAATAGAAACATTAGAAACATAATATAATAATCTGATATTAATTCATGGCAATCGATTCGATTAATTATTTTACGTTTCGAGCTCAGAGCTATATTATAGATAATATTACCATGATATAGTTGAATCTTTGTTAAAAGCTTACATGTTATGGTGCAAGGGTATTAGGACAGTGGCTCCAAATTTTTTTTTTCTCAATTTAAGTAAAAACATTTTTAAGTACCCGTTAACGCGTTATTTATTCACTTTACAATATTAATTCAATAGTATAGTGATTTGAGCTATTACAATCTAATATGACCATTGATTATAACAGGGGTGGATTTAGGTATCTGGAGACGCGTGGGTGAAATATATTGTGGGGAGTCTAAAATAAATAAACAGGACAATATATATTTTAATAATTTTATAACATTCAATATTTTTGATGTGATACTTATTTGATTTATTTATTTTTATTTTATTGAAAATTATAATTATAATAATAATTTTTAATGACTTGATTAAAGTTAAATACTTATCTTGATTTTATATACACAAAATCTTCAATTACATTTTTAAAATTAATTGTACTTAAAATATCACAATCTGAGCTCATTTTTTCAAGTTGATTAAGTCATTATACATTAAATTACTGTTCATAGCTGAAGTTACTAAATTCGCTGGTTTCATTTGTAAAAAAATTTGTAAAATTCTTTAGACTGAATAAGCTCGTTTTCTAAATTGTTCATGTTATACTGGTGATTTTTTACTAGTTTAATTGCTTTAATTAATTGTTTCTAATTTTTGAAGAAAACCACATTGTCGGTTCACCAATTAATAGGTAGATAATCACTAGTCCAAATTGAACGTAAACGTATCAATAGGCTATAACTGGTAAAAAAATTTTGAGGTGTTCAATCTACTTCGGGCGTTTTATTAAAATTTCTAGATATTTCTTAGCCGTTTACAATGTTTTAAATTTTGTTTTTTTTTCCGAAATTCTACCTTTAATTTTTTTATACTGTTTAAAACGATTGCGTTTGAATTTAATAAAACTCTTTAAAGGCTTTATAGCAGAAACTGAAGTGTTAAGGTTTAATGTAGGATTTTGCAGTAATTTAGCAGTGTTAATTATTATTTCAAGGACATCATTCCAAAAAACTGTTATACCGTTATAGTCCAACAAAATCGTACTATTGTAGTATTGTTGATACTACTGATTATACTAATTTAATCGTTTTCAACGAAGAATTTGTCGTTTATTGTTGTCCGTCGCGCTAATTATAATCTGACGTATAATTTCCAATTGCGCCTAAATAACAGCACGATAACTTTTCTTATCAATATATTTTATCACTCGTTTATTTGGAAGCATATTAGTTAATAGTTATTATTTACATTAAAACGGTAATACGCAAAGTACAAAATTATTTTTTATTTTTTTGATAAAAATTTAATTTTAAATACAAAAATGTTCAATATTATATATATTTTTTAAATTTAATAATTTTTTTTTTTATATTTACAAAACCATGGGGTTCCCAAATTTGTGGTTATAATGATCATAGTATGATTAACGAAAATATTAGTGCATCATGGCTTGGTCAGTGACTATTACTATTCGTAGCTCTTGATCTTTAACGTTGATAATTATTATTAACATGACAAACATAGTAAGCTTGACTTAAACATAATTTTAGTATTAGTAATAAATAATTGTTACGATAATTAAAATATATTATCTTTTCCTCTAAATTTTTTATATTTTCTAAACACAACGCATAATTTTACGCACTTAATTCGTGTGTAATAGCAGGCTACAGCCTGCAATATACCATAACATTACAATTTTTGCTTATATTAAAGTTAAAATATAAAAATGAATGTATAAATATTGCTTTGTACGTTTAAAACTATATGCACACACTTAGATGTTGTTAATATTTAAATTGAGCAAAAAATATTATGAAAATAAATTTGTCGAGTTACAAAACGTTTCTAAAATATATTTTGGTTTAAGATCTTGTAATTATAAATTACCTAGTATCCACTTATGATTAAATCGTTATAATAAAATCAATTTAATCACACTTACACTTATATATATATATTATTATATTATATTAATAATATACGAAGGTTTATGATATTAGAATTAATTTTAATTTAAAATGAGTATAAACCTATCAACAATTATAAAGTTTATTAACTTTTATTTAATCTGAAGAAAAAATGATAAAATATAATGTTACAAATTTACTTTGTGCAAAAGTACTAAAGTTGTTTGACAAGGTAATAAATTGTTAACAGACGTCGGTGTGCGGTAGCTATCATACAAGAAGACTACTGATAATTTTTTTTTTTTTTTATACCATGATGTAAGTTTATCCAGAAGGAGGGGATATTTTAAGAACTTAACTCAACCTTATCCTATCCTTTATTCATTGACTTAATTTTAATGTAAATGATTATTTTACTTCAAAAATGCACTACAGTTTTTTACTTTATCAAATGTCACTATCGTATTATTTACATTATTGTTTACCTGCATATAAGTATCGAATTAAACATGTATCCACCTTGGTATTTCAATGTAAAAACTAAATAAACTCTGAGATTATAATTTACAAGGGCGATTGGAAGACTGAATTTCATATACGGGTCTATAACTG